>NC_139517.1:8831158-9063658 GCF_947247035.1 Vipera ursinii | reverse complement strand
TCCTTCAGCATACAGGGCTGCCTGGATGGTTCACAGGAAGGTCTCCTCTTCTCTCCCTGGCTGGCTCTCCTCCCTGCTCCACCGATGTTTCAAAGAAAAGATGCAGAAAAACTCTCTAGATTCTGAAATAACCTTGGAAAAGATTGTCACAGCTGCTGCTTAGTAGACCTATCTGCAGTCTCCGGGCCTGTTGTGAACTTGGCTGTGCAAGTAGCAGGAATGAGAGTTTCATCTGCATATGTGTGGGATGCAAGTCATGAGAACAAAACTACCCTCTTTGTTCCATGAAACATATTTTTTCCCCAAAATCAACCTGTAGATCCAGAATGTTGGGACTGCTATTTTAGATGCACCTGCTAATTATAAATGAATGCTTATGGATAAAAGAAAAACATCCTGTATTTTCTCTTTTGGTTTTTATGATGCAGCATACAGGGACAGGAAGATGGGGCTCCATCTTTTGTATTTTGATTTCACCCTGCTGGGGATCCTGGACAGGGTCAAAAGCCGCCCCATAGAGGCAACAAGCAAGGAGGGGACCCTCATTGACTGCAGGAGGGTGATGGCCCTTCTGTTTGATCTGAGGAAGTCCTCCAAACCATCAGGGGAAAGACTGGCTACATTTGTCATTAATTAATTTAAATAATTAAAAAAATACTAGAATGCACAGAGATGGATAGAGTGACTATGAGACTGAAAGAAAAAGAAGAAACAGATTATTGGACAATGGAGGCGCCCAACCCAGGCCCCATCCCACCGCGGTCTGAACCGAGGCTGGACTGAACAGCGGTTGGTGGACACCCCCCAAAATCCGACCAAAACTGTAATCCCTCCCCCGTCCCTAACCTTTTAAAATGTTTAAATAAAAAACAAACCAGGAGCCTCTTATTAGATTTATACCGGAGGCTCCTATCCCTGCCCAACCAATACACAATACACAATAACAGAGGAAAAAATACTTGATGATTCAAATGCATTGACTTAGAAAGTTGTTGGCATAGGAAGAAAGCTAGAGTAAGACTGAAGAAAATAGAGGTTTTGATCCATTGGATGGGATATTACATTATGAACTAGATGTTTGAGTATGGTGGAGAATAGATAATTGCTAGAAATAGAAGTTCTATCATAACTAGAAAGATAAGATTTGTAATTAGAATATTAGATTTTGATTTGAGAAGGAAAACAGGAAAATGCTAAGAAGTTTGAATAAGGAAAGTTTTTGGTTAACCAGATATAATTTTCATTGAAACTATAAACAATAGAGACATTTTGAACACTGATGGGAAATTGTTATTTTTTTAAAAAGGAAGCGAAAACAGAATATTGAACATGGATATTAAGTGCAAAAGCAATTAAGATATAATTTGGTTATAAATTTATATAAAACTGACATTGATATTATGAGAAACATATAACAAAGAGGTTGATATTTAATTGTATATTTATTATAATAATTGTATTTGCCTAGTGTGGGAAAACAGGTACTATCAGAAGAAGAGAGGAAATATTTGATGGTGTAATATTGGATCTAGATTGAAAAAAGTTAATTGTTGTTGTTAGCTGCGAAGTCGTGTCCGACCCATCGCGACCCTATGGACAACATTCCTCCAGGCCTTCCTGTCTTCTACCATCTTCTGGAGTCCATTTAAGCTCACACCTACTGCTTCAGTGACTCCATCCAGCCACCTCATTCTCTGTCGTCCCCTTCTTCTATTGCCCTCGATCTTTCCCAGCATTAGGCTCTTCTCCAGTGAGTCCTTCCTTCTCATTAGGTGGCCAAAGTATTTGAGTTTTAGCTTAAGGATCTGGCCTTCTAAAGAGCAGTCAGGATTGATCTCCTCTAGGACTAACCGGTTTGATCGCCTTGCAGTCCAAGGGACTCGCAGGAGTCTTCTCCAGCACCATAGTTCAAAGGCCTCAATTCTTTGGCGCTCAGCCTTTCTTATGGTCCAACTTTCACTGCCATACATTGCAACTGGGAAGACCATAGCCTTGACTATACGCACTTTTGTTGACAGGGTGATGTCTCTGCTTTTTAGTGTGCTGTCTAGATTTGCCATGGCTTTCCTCCCCAGGAGCAAGCGTCTTTTAATTTCTTGGCTACAGTCCCCATCTGCAGTGATCTTGGAGCCCAGGAAAATAAAATCTGTCACTACCTCCATTTCTTCCCCATCTATTTGCCAAGAATTGAGAGGGCCAGATGCCATGATCTTGGTTTTCTTAATGTTAAGTTTCAACCCAAGTTTTGCACTCTCCTTCTTCACCCGCAACAAGAGGCTCTTTAGTTCTTCTTCACTTTCTGCCATTAGAGTGGTATCATCTGCGTATCTTAGGTTGTTGATATTTCTTCCGGCAATCTTAATTCCAACTTTTGATTCATCTAGCCCTGCCTTTCTCATGATGTGCTCTGCATATAAGTTAAATAGGCAGGGCGACAGTATACAGCCTTGTCGGACTCCTTTCCCAATTTTGAACCAATCAGTGGTTCCGTGTCCAGTTCTCACTGTTGCTTCTTGACCCGCATATAGGTTTCTCAAGAGACAAATAAGATGGTCTGGTACTCCCATCTCTTTAAGAACTTGCCACAGTTTGTTATGATCCACACAATCAAAGGCTTTAGCATAGTCAATGAAGCAGAAGTAGATGTTTTTCTGGAACTCCCTAGCTTTCTCCATGATCCAGCGTATGTTGGCAATTTGATCTCTGGTTCCTCTGCCTCTTCGAAATCCTGCCTGTACTTCTGGTAGTTCTCGATCCACATACTGCTGAAGTCTAGCTTGTAGGATTTTAAGCATGACTTTACTAGCATGAGAAATGAGTGCAATGGTGCGATAGTTTGAACATTCTTTGGCACTGCCTTTCTTTGGAATTGGAATGTAAACTGATCTTTTCCAATCCTGTGGCCACTGTTGAGTTTTCCAAATTTGCTGGCAAATTGAGTGTAGCACTTTTACTGCACTGTCTTTTAAGATTTTGAATAGCTCAGCTGGAATACTGTCACCTCCACTAGCTTTGTTGTTGCTCAGCTTTTCTAAGGCCCACTTCACCTCACATTCTAGGATGTCTGGCTCGAGGTCAGTGACCACCTCATTGTGATTATCTGGGACATTAAGCTCATTCTTGTATAGTTCTTCTGTGTAATTTTGCCACCTCTTCTTAATCTCTTCTGCTTCTGTTAGGTCCCTGCCATTTTGGTCCTTTATCATGCCCATTTTTGCATGAAACGTTCCCTTCATCTCTCCAATTTTCTTGAAAAGATCTCTGGTCCTCCCTATTCTATTGTTTTCTTCTATTTCTTTGCACTGTTCATTTAAGAAGGCATTCTTATCTCTTCTAGCTATTCTCTGGAATTCTGCATTCAATTGGGCATATCTATGTTTTTCTCCCTTGCCTTTCGCTTCCCTCCTTTCCTCAGCTATTTGCAAAGCTTCCTCAGACAGCCATTTTGCTTTCTTGCATTTCTTTTTCTTTGGGATGGTTTTGGTTGCTACCTCTTGTACAATGTCGCGAACCTCTGTCCATAGTTCTTCAGGCACTCTGTCTATCAGATCTAATTCCTTAAATCTATTTGTCACCTCTACTGTATATTCAACAGGGATATGATTTAATTCATACCTGAGTGGCCTAGTGCTTTTCCCTACTTTCTTCAGTTTAAGCCTAAACTTTGCAAGGAGAAGCTCATGGTCTGAGCCACAGTCAGCTCCTGGTCTTGTTTTTACCGACTGTATAGAGCTTCTCCATCTTTGGCTGCAGAGCATATAGTCAATCTGATTTCTGTGTTGACCGTCTGGTGATGTCCATGTGTAGAGCCGTCTCTTGGGTTGTTGGAAAAGAGTGTTTGCTATGACCATCGTATTCTCTTGACAAAATTCTATCAGCCTGTGCCCTGCTTCATTTTGTACTCCAAGGCCAAACTTGCCTGTTATTCCAGTTATCTTTTGGCTTCCTACTTTAGCATTCCAATCCCCCATGATGATAAGGACATCATTTTTTGGTGTTACTTCTATAAGGTGCTGTAGGGCTTCATAGAACCGGTCAATTTCATCCTCTTCAGCACTGGTGGTTGGGGCATAGACTTGGACTACTGTGATATTGAATGGTTTGCCTTGGATTCGAACTGAGATCATTCTGTCATTTTGAGGATTGTATCCCAGTATTGATTTTCCTACTCTTTTATTGACTATGAAGGCTACTCCATTTCTTCTGAGGGATTCTTGCCCGCAGTAGTATACCTGATGGTCATCTGAATTAAATTCACCCATTCCTGTCCATTTTAGTTCGCTGATACCTAAGATGTCGATGTTCAGTCTTGTCATCTCTTGTTTGACCACGTCCAGCTTTCCTTGATTCATGGATCTTACATTCCAGGTTCCTATGGAGAAAAACTCTTTACAGCATCGGACTTTCCTTTCACCACCAGACATATCCACAGCTGAGCGTCCTTTCGGCTTTGGCCCAGTCGCTTCATTCTTTCTGGCGCTACTAGTACTAGCCCTCTGCTCTTCCCCAGTAGCATATTGGACGCCTTCCGACCTGAGGGGCTCATCTTCCAGCGTCATATCGTTTTGCCTTTTGGTACTGTCCATAGGGTTTTCATGGCAAAGATACTGGAGTGGGTTGCCATTTCCTTCTCCAGTGGATCACGTTTTGTCAGAACTCTCAGCTATGACCTGTCCGTCTTGGGTGGCCCTGCACGGCATAGCTCATAGCTTCATTGAATTACGCAAGCCCCTTCGCCACGACAAGGCAGTAATCCATGAAGGGGAAAAAGTTAATATATGCCACTGAATTACTAATGGACCAAGGTAACATGCTGTCTGTTAAGTATCTGATTGTAAAATGAGAAAATTAATAAAATATTTATATAAGAAACAACACTTCCTGCATTTTGAACAAGAGATTATAATCCTGTGGATTCTCTTTGTATTTAATTTCCAGGTACTCTCTAACTTCCTAGGTTCTCCTCCTTTCATATCAGCTTCATGCAGAGCAAGACAAATATTCATTTCTTAATTTTCATATTTCTTAACTATTCATCTCCTTCAGAGAGTGACTCATAGTGGTTTACAATATAATCAATAAACTAAAATTAAAATCTGAATAATTTAAGATTAAAATTTTTTTAAAAATGCTTCATTGTCTGTCATGGTGTCATAGGCTGAGCGCAATGTATATCTGCATCTCTATATATCAGGTTACTGCTCCAAACTGCAAAAATAACTTTTTTAAAAAAGCCCTATTGGGTGAAAGTAACCAAGTTGCTTCATTGAAGAGATCTGGTATAATTATCAGCTTCATTTCTTTATTAGTTGCTCCTTCTTATTCCAGTCAGGTCTCAGAATAATAAGAGTTGTCGTGAGGGCCCAACAACTGAAAATAATAACTAGCTCATTGACTTTCCCTCTGGCTCCATACTGTATTTCTTCTCACCTGGGGAAATTTGAAGTTGCACAAAGTAGTTCCCATGTTGACACAGGTCTTAGTACGGGCTCCTCCCATGACGTCTATTGTGTTGGTCTGGTCATTACATTTGTAGCTGGGGATATATCAGCTCCAACACAAATCCTTCTTTTTCTCCCTACCTGCAATTCTGTATTTCTGAGCAGAGGTTAATATAATGCAATGTCTTAATCCAAGGTCCTAGTTTTGTCAGTGTCTGCTGAAATGCCCTTGGGACATGGAGAAGAAGGGACGATGTCTATACATTAAGTACTGAGTTACTCGCAAGGGAACTTTGAAAAATATCAGAGTGAAACATGTTGATTATTTCTCACTAGACACAAATGCCGTGTTATGAACCTTTAGAACTAAGATATTAAGTAAAAAATGGTAGAATGAAAGCTCATATGTACAGAAGAAGAAAAAACATACAATTAGAGAAAAGAATAATGGACATACATTTATTGAACTCATATTGCTTACCTTTTGCTTAATCTAAGATCTATCATGAATAATTTAAGACTAAAAACTTTAAAAGGTGTATTATCTGCCATGATGTCATAGACAGAGTGCAATATATATATGCATCTCTATGTATCTGATTACACAAAAATGAAAAAAAAGCCCTATTGGGCAAAATTAACCAGGTTGTTTCATTCAACGGATAAAAAAAATTATCAGCTTCATTTCTTTATCAGTTGCTCCTTCTTATTCAAATCAGGCCTCAGAATAATGATATAGCACTTGGGGGAAAAGATACAGCCCAGTAATCCAGCTGCTGAAGCCAAAATAGAGAAGATCTCTACAGCAACCACATATTTCCCCTTTGTACTCAAATATGTGGGAACAAATGACACCCAGACGCTACAAAAGACCAACATGCTGAAGGTGATAAATTTGGCTTCGTTGAAGCTATCAGGTAAATTCCTGGCTAGGAAGGCGACCGTGAAAGTGACAGCAGTCAACAGCCCCATAAAGCCCAGGACAGTATAAAACATTGTGGTTGAACCTTCATTACATTCCAGGACAATCTCTTCAGCCATGGAATGCATGTCTGAATCTGGAAATGGGGGAGAAACTCCCAGCCACAGTACACAAATGCTGAACTGAGCCATGAAAACAGAGAGGACAATAGTGTTGGCCATCCTTCTCCCCACCCATTTCCTCATGTTGGAGCCTGGCTTGGTGGCCATGAAAGCAAGAACTACTATGGTTGTTTTACCCAAAATACAAGAAAGGGCTACAGAGAAAGTGATGCCAAAAGCAGTCTGTCTCATGAGACATTTCACTTTATCAGGTTGCCCAATGAAGAGCAAAGTACAAAGGAAGGAAAGCAGAAGAGCAATGAGAAGTGTGTAGGTGAGGTTCCTGTTGTTGGCTTTGACAATGGGAGTGTCCTGGTGTTTCATGAAGATTCCTAGCACCACAGCTGAGATAATAGAAAAGGAGATTGCAATCATTACCAAAGAAATCCCCAAAGGCTCTTGGAAAGTCAAATAAGTTACAGTTTTTGGAAGGCAATCATCTTGACCCTTGTTTGGATATTGATCCTCTTGACATGGGAAACAGTCATCTAAGTCTGGGGGAAGAAACAAAACTATTTCACAAAACTACTTTACTTTTAATCATGAAGAATTAATAACATACTTGATTTATTTAGATCCTATGACTTCATAATATTTTTTCTCAAAATGATTGACAATGAAATGCATTAAATACTGTAGTGTTCAGTTTCAATATCCCTTAAGTTATACAGCTACACCAAAATCTGTATGTGATACTTCTATTCTTCAGGTAGAAGAGGAAGTAAAAAGGGTTGAAATAATAGGAAAAAATGTTGTATGGGTTGAATTTGATGGAACGTTACCTTTCAGTCAAAAAGCATATACTAAAAAGCCTTCTGGATAGGTTAATAAGAGCCTTGGTGGAGCAGTGGGCTAATGCCTCCTTAAGTAACACCAGCTGCCTGCAATTAGTGCAGGTTCGCGGCCCACCAGGCTCAAGGTTGACTCAGCCTTCCATCGTTCCGTGGTAGGTAAAATGAGGACCCAGATTGTTGGGGGCAATAAGCTGACTTTGTAATAATGCCGCTTGGGGGGGGAAAGCCCTAATAAGCAGGCATATACATAGAATGAAGGCTATTGCTAAGCACATTTCATTTGTGCTTAGATTGTAAGCCGCCCTGAGTCTTCGGAGAAGGGCGGGATATAAATGGGATTAAAATAAATAAATAAATAAATAAATAAATAAATAAATAAATAAATAAATAACAAGCATTGGTTATCTGCCAAAATGTTTATACTTCTGGAAGCAATAAGGAGAATAATCCAAAAATGAGAAACCTATTGATGAGGATGAAGGTAAAGATTTGTGGGTAAAGGAATGAGAGTAAAGGTAAAAAGGAATTTTGGGAAATATTTAACGCTATAATCCATCAGTTTAATTTGAAAGGCATAAAGTTCCTTAAGATTTACAATAGTGGTAAATATCTATAGCTCGTCTGTAGAATGAGGATAAAGGCTTGTTCTCCGGCTAGATAATACCTACAGTGGAGTTTAGGCAATGTCAGCTAAAGACATTATTCATATATATATATAAAAACTAAATAAATAAATAAAATATATGTAGTATATTTCTTTGCTTACCCATTTGGTCAGCTATCTTCCCTTCTGGACACTGTCTACAGTCATAGCAGCAGGATAATTTCCCTTCCACTTTGACCTTGCTGTAGCCAAAGGGACATTTTTCATTACAGATGGAAAGAGGCAATGTCTGTTCATAAATAAAATGAGATTGCTTTCATATGAAGAATGTATGTGTTGGGAGTGTCCATTTCATCAATTATCTATGCCCAAACTCTTCACATACTTATCAATCCTTAGTGTCCCATTTCACCATTTTTCTTGTTTTAAATTCATCAAAAGATTCTTTAATTCATTTCTTCCTCAATCCTCAGCATCTAGAGTACTATAGAATAAGTGTGAATGTCAACTGCCAAAGTTAACCAGCGATCATGTTGAAGTTCACACTTCAAAAACTTCCTGAGTTTGAGAAACACTGCTTAACTCTTCCTCCGCCCCCCCCCCACTTTCTTCCATTGATACATACACAATTCTGAGAGACTGCCTGGAGAAGTTCTTGCAGTTTTCTTGAAAAGATTTTGAGATGTGATTTACTGTGTCCTCATGACTAGCTGAGAATCACTCAGTTGGCTTTTTACTTGAGGAAGGGAGGACTAGAAAATTATCTTCTCTTTAATGATTTATAAACAATATGATCATTACCACACTCAATTGTTTCCACAAGATATTTATTAATGTAAAGCCTAATCCTAAACCTGTGAATTTACTAAGCTGAACAGCGTAAGGTGTAATGTATAAATCAGGTTCCCTCTTAGAAATCAGAAGTCTCATTACAATGCAGTGTTCCGTATCATACTGCATTAATCTTTATTGGTGTATGTTATGATATAGATATGTATGTGTGTGTCTCTCTCTCTCTGTCGCTGTCTCTGTCTCTGTCTTTATCTCTCTCTCTCAATCTCTCTCTCTCTCTCTCTCTCTGTGTTTGTATGTGTGTTTGTGATTTTTATGTTCAGTATGCAATCAGCTGGTTAGTCAAATAAATATTATCTCCAGCAGAAGACTTTGTTTTAACAGAGTTTCTGTTCCTCATTTCATCTCTTTCAGGGGACTAGACTAGATTGGAATAGAATAGAATAGAATAGAATAGAATAGAATAGAATAGAATAGAACAGAACAGAACAGAACAGAACAGAACAGAATAGAATAGAATAGAATAGAATAGAATAGAATAGAATAGAATAGAATAGAATAGAATAGAAAGAATAGAATAGAATAGATCTGGAAAGGACCTTGGAGGTCTTCTAGTCCAGCCCTCTGCTCAAGAAGGAGGACCTATACCACCTCAGACGGGTGATTGTCCAGTCTCTTTCTAAAAACCTCCAGCAGTGGAGCGCCCACAATTTCTGGGGTAACCTGTTCCACTGATTGATTGTCCTCATTGTTAGGACGTTTCTCCTTAATTCCAGGTTGCTTCTCTCCTTGATTAGTTTCCAATCATTGTTTCTCATCCTTCCCTCTGGTGCTCTGGTGAACAACCTGACTCCCTCTTCTTTGTGGCAGCCCCACAAATATAAATTTAAATCCAATGATATGAAATTAAAAAAAGGCTGGCTATGCCATTTTAAAAAATATTTTTACTGTTTGGGAATAAATTGTTTCTTTCCATTAAGCTACACACTTTCCTAGACTGTCATTATTCTACTTAAGTGAGTAAAGACATCCTAACTCCTTCAAAATTCTTATTCAATTTTCCTTTATTTGGCTCAGCAAGGGCTCAGAAGTAGAGTTACCACTTTACAAAACCATATAGTGGGAGACATTTTTTTTAAACAAATATTTTCTTCAAGGACCAAATATACAAGTAATCAACTGATATGTTTATTTTCAGGCTTCTCCAACAAAGGATGTTTTATACAATATAAAAAGGTAAAGGTAAAGGTTCCCCCGCACACGCGTGCTATTTGTTTCCAACTCTAGGGGTCGGTGCTCATCTCTGTTTCAAAGCCAAAGAGCCAGCGCTTGTCTGAGGACGTGTCCATGGTCATGTGGACAGCATGACTAGACGCCAAAGCCGCCTGGAACGCTGCTCCCTTCCCACCGTAGTGGTCCCTATTTTTCTACTTGCATTTTTACGTCCTTTCGAACTGCTAGGTTGGCAGAAGCTGGGATGAGTAACAGGCACTCACTCTGTTACGCAGCACTCAGGATTCAACCCACCAAACTGCCGACCATCTGATCGACAAGCTCACTAACCCACTGAGCCACCTCGTCCCTTATACAATATATTGCATGTAAAAGTAATTCACTTAAGGACCTATTGTTTTTGATCTGTAGTATTCATATTATTATATATCTTTGCATTTTATTTTATCATATCCCAATTTATCTTACTTTCTTATCTTATCTTATCTCATTTCCTTCCACTGAAATTAACTAATAAAGATTACTACTACAATGACTATTTTGAGATAATTTTGGGTTTATGTTCATATCATTTACAAAAAATTTTGAGGCTGCTAAATAAGTGTTGTTGAGGTGTTAGTGGTTGTTAAATTATTTCTGTGAAAAATGAGATGCACCTGGTTAAATACAAGAGGCCAAACAGCATCCTTGGCAGAAATGGTGAGGAGCTTATCTGGGGGAGCCATGGGGTCGATCCTTCCAATTTGGGCCCTTAGAAAGGAGTTATTTGGAAATGTGACCCAGTTGAAAATATCAAATCCAGTTTCTAATTCCCCACTGAGACCAAAAGAAATCAGTTCTCCAGCACTATTGTTAAAAGAAACTTGCTTCAAAAAATGGTGGAGCTGAATGAAAGATCAAAGAAATATAAACATTAACTGGTTTCCTTGAATCATATGTAGGAATCTCAGTTCCCTCCATATGGTTTATGGTCAATGGAATGCTATTTTTTCACCAATCTACACTGTTTATAATTGAAAAAGAAATGCTTTCTCTATCACATAGATTTTCCACTCTATTGAATATTTTCATCTCTAAATGTTTAATATAAAAATTCCAAGACAATGCTGAAAAAGAAAGAAAGTTGACACCATTAATTTGCTTTGATCAACTGAACATTTTATGGATTATGAATTAACTTGGTAGAATAATATATGTATATTACAATGGTAACCCCTGTGTTTGTAACACATAATATTTGACAAAGATTAAAGGTTTTTCTATTTCTGTTTTCTTGCATATGACAATACTAATAACATTCAAAAGTATCTGTAAAGCAAAGAAGGATGGAGGGAGGTAGTTAGGAAGTATGAAAACAAACAAACAAATAAATATTTTAATTTTAACTGCCAAAATAAAAGAAGAATAAACATTGATTTATATGATCTGATGATTTTCCTGAATTTGGATCAGTGGACACTACCTTCCATGGTGATTGAAGGAAATACTTGTGCCTCCTCTTATCAATTTTTTGATCTGCTTTGAGATTTGAGGTAAGCAAGGCCCTCAGAGCATGTGCCACGGCATAGACTGCATTATAGATGCTGTAACTAAGTCCGCCCATGGTGGTTTCAAAGACAGAATTAGGAAGATTCTCCAAATTCTCTTCTCCAGTACAGATCCTTTCAGCATTCCCTGCACTTACATCGCTGGAAAATGAGCATTCAAATGCATCTTTCCAGAAAAACCTAATAAAGCCATCTTCTTTTTCAAAGTTTGGGTTTCGCTTCTGCATAAATTGTTGGAATACAGTCAACTCCTTAGAGTGAAGTGCAAAGTCAATTGCACCATGGAGAAAATTAATAGGCAAATGTCTTTGTATCACAATAGAGGTGAATTCCATCTGAGCTGTCATGATCCAAATTTTGGCTTTTCTCTCCTTTGGAATATCATCAGAATCTAAAACAGAGAGCATCATTCTCAAAGCCACTATGCTTGTAATTTCACCATTAAAGATCACTGCAATGACTGTACTCCACATAATCACTTTATATATTTTATCTGTCTTATCCATCATTTCAGCAGCTTCCCTGAAATACATCATTTGGGGTAGACATTCTATAAAGTCAAAGCATATTCCTCTCTCTGAAAACATGGAAAGACTATTTTGAACAAATCTCTCCCTGTCTTCCTCATACAGAGAAATCAATCCAACCCAGGTCCATTCAAAATGCAATAGTAAGTGTAGTATTCCTTTAAGCTGGTGAATTTCATCAGGGAACATCCACTTGACAAAAATACCTGCTTGGTCATTATTCATCAAAGGAGCTGATCCATACGTAATCTAATTGAGGAAACATGGGAGAACAGAGGAAAAAAGGGAGAAAACTTTTTTAAAAATAAAGGAAGAATTCTTTTTTTTACTTAATACAATTCTTGGGTTTCAGTGGGATACTGAAAGAGGCTTTGTAAAAAATACAGTTAGGGTTAAGGACGTCTATAAGTTTAATACTGGTCATGAAGCAAAAAGGGGACTATCCTTTGGTGATATTTTTGTCATTATATGACAAATATTTGTTGCCTCTGGAATCTTTCTCATAAGAGTTATCATGTGGGCCCAACATATGAAAATAATAACTAGCTCATGGACTTTTCCTCTTGCTCCATCTTTCTTCTCACCTGGGGAAATTTGTAGTTGCATAAAGTGGTTGCCATGTTGACACAGGTCTTAGTACGGGGTCCTCCAATGATGGCTACCGTGTTGGTCTGGTCATTACATTTGTAGTTTGGGATAAAATTATCTTTTGTAGATAAAAATTCCATTGCTAAATGATAAGTTGTATATTCCTCAAGATAATTGGTAGCGATGTGGAAACCGAGGCTAATATTGGGTAAAATTCCAAAATGTTCATTGATCTCCTTTACAGCAAATGCCAGAGCCAAAGTATGTTGATAATTATGAGTGAGGAACCTTCAGTGAGAGTTACAAACAACATCAAATATTTCTGCTTTATATTCAGACAGTTGATATTTTTAATGTTCTAGATCTAGTGCTTATTGTTTATTCTGGATGTTTGGAGCCTTGTCCTTAATGAACAATAGCACTAGATTGTCAAATTCATAGTAAGCTATTTCTTCCAGGATCACTTTAGATATTACAGTAACATTTAATTTCAGTTCTATCTGTATTTTCTCTATAATATTCTAAGATTGAGAAGAAAGTTCCATTTTAAAAGGCTGGAAAAAAATCTCAAATGCACTTGTGGATTTTCTGCTTCATTACTGCGTAAGATGAAACAGGGGAAAAAATCAGGATTAACCTGAGGGGATCTACAACCTCTACATTTTTACTTTCAGTGGTGGACTTTGGTGAAGAAAGGAAGTTTCCTGAAGAAAAAGTTATTTATATAATTTATGAGTCAAATCGATTTGTCTCAATTTGAACTTCTGTGTTAAGACAAGAGGTATTTCTGTGAGTTTTGTAATTAAAAATGGCTATATATGGACATTGGATTACTGATTAACAAGCAGCTGATATGGTTCAGCAGAAAAAATACTGCAAGTGGTAACAAAGGAAAGAGAAGTAGGAGTAGCACCAGCAGGAGATACTTACTGATACTCATCAAGCAGTTCACAAGGGGGAAGTCTTTGAAATGTGATTTCATTGGAAAGAAAGAAGATCTGATAAATAATTGCAGCAATGATTAAGTCTCCAGGCTGATAATACTTGTGAGCAATTGGAAGCGGACTGCTGAGTTTGCAGTTGGAACCAGGAGAAATTAATATTATGTTAGGGGGAAAAAATAAAATCAGAATTCTGTATATAAACAACTCACTATAATATATGGCCATAGTAGATATCAAACAGTAGCTCCTATTTTATTATTCAAATGAGGAGTTGGGGTGGCCACCCCTTAATGTTACCTTAAGTTTAGACCATGAACATTATCTGAAATTTAGCCAAGAAAATATCAGTTCAAACACAAATCCTTCTTTTTCTCCTTACATGCAGTTCTGTATTTCTGAGCAGAGGTTAAGACAATGCAATGTCTAATTCTTGGGCCCTAGTTTTGTCAGTGTGCTGGAATGCCCTTGTGACATGGAGAAGAAGGGACAATTCTATACTTAATTAGAAATGAATACTATTACTTGCAATGTAATATCAGAGAGAAACCTGTTTATTATGTCTCAGTAGACACTACTGCACTGTTATGAACTTTTGGAACTAAGATATTATGTAGAATTTGGGAGAGTGAAAAGTCATATGTACAGAAGAAGGGAAAACATACAATTAGAGAAAAGTATAATGTACATAATGTACTCCAAAGCACCTGAAAGCAGGACAAGAAGCAATGGATGGAAACTAATCAAGGAGAGAAGCAACCTAGAACTAAGGAGAAACTTCCTGACAGTTAGAACAGCTAACCAGTGGAACAACCTGCCTCCAGAAGTGGTGAATGCTCCAACACTGGAAGTTTTTAAGAAGGGACTGGGCAGCCACTTGCCTGAAATGGTATAGGGTTTCCTGCCTGAGCAGGGAGTTGGACTAGATGACCTCCAAGGTCCCTTCCAACGTATTATTATTGTTATTTATTGAGCTCATTTTGCTTACCCTTTGCTTAATATAAGATATATCATGATAATATTACCAATATTTGATCTGTCATGATACATTTTTTTTACCCATTACTTGCCCCATCTTCTCCCCATATAGCATGTTCCAAATTATGCAAATGTGAGCAGTTTAATAGGTATCTTTTTGGTGGAAGGTAACAGTGTTCCCTGTGCAACAACATACTGCATCTCAAACATTGATATATCGGGTAGTGGATATTCATGTGCATTTTCCTCTATATGTTGAAAAAAAAAGTGGTTGTGAAGAATATTTGAAGTGTTGGTTGTTTTTGTTTTTTGGCAAGAGTCTAGTGAAGCTTGTAGGCTACAGCACACAAAGTCAAAGATTTTGAGAAGAGTGCACCTTATAATATTAAAAATCCATTTTCAGACAGAATTCTATCCTTGATTAGCTTTTTTCATTTAATCACAAAATTTTGAATTTACATTGTTCACAGTAGTGGCGTCTGCCTGCAAAAGATGTTCCCAGACTGGAGTGAAACGCAGAACAGACTGCTTTATAATTGGTAGACCAGGTGCTCCTCCCAACACATATATGTCATCGTAGACCAGGTGCTCCTCCCAACACATATATGTCATCACTGTCCTCTACTGACTGGAGTGAGGGGGAGCCTGTGGCCTAAAGGTTAATACAGCTGCCTAACTGGCAAGCTGCCCAGGTTTGAATCCCAGAGGGGTAAGACTAGCTGATGAGAGCTAAAGAGCTTGAAATAGCTATACTAGTCTCACTTTAACTCTTTGTTAGTCACAAAATTTTGAATATATACATTAAAAAGCCCTGCAGGATGCAGAATAGATTGACAGCTGCAATCTGGAAGGATGATACCATATAGCAATGGGGTATCGGAGGTGACGGGATGAATATTGGCACCACACAATATTAGTGTGGCACACCAGCTAAATCAGACACACCGTGCTAAGGTGATGTGCTCCAAGGAGCCACTACCTGAAGAAGAAAAGTCATTGGTGGTTTACAGAGTAAGATGCAAGGACTGCCAGTGTAATTATATTGGAGAGACGGCCAAATGGCTCAAGACTAGAGTCCATGAACATAAGTTGGCTGTCAAAAGGCATGAGCAATGCTCACAGATATGTCAACACATAGTCAACAATAACCACTGTTTTGACTTTATGAGGGTGGAGGCCATCCCCTAGGACATGTCTAAAGGAGGCTGCTTGCTTAAGGAAGCCTGGTGGTCAGATACACATTCAATTAATTGCCATATATTATTATTATTATTATTATTATTATTATTATTATTATTATTATTATTATTATTATTATTATTATTATTATTATTATTTATTATTATTATTATTATTATTTATTATTATTATTATTATTATTATTATTATTATTATTATTAATTATTATTATTATTATTATTATTATTATTATTATTATTATTATTATTATTATTTTATTTGTATACCGCCCTTCTCCCGAAGGACTCAGGGCAGTGAACAGGGTAATACATGTTAAAAAGACAGAATACAAAAATTAAAAAAAGATTAAACAAGTGCCCAGAACTCTTAGATAGTTTAAAACGCATTTAAAAGTAATAAAAACCCAACCCCCTCCCATCAGGCCAGGCCAGCTTGTTCAAAAAGATACGTCTTTAGATCACGCCGGAAGGAGAGAAAGTCGGGCGCCATCCGGAGCTCAACCGGAAGACGGTTCCATAAATCCGGCGCACCCACAGAGAACGCCCTCCCCCTAGGGGACACCAGTCGGCATTCTTTGACCGGTGGCACCCTGAGGAGACCCTCTCTGTGGGAGCGTATTGGGAGGAGGGAAGTTGATGCCGGCCGCAGGTGCTCCCCAAGGTATTCCAATACCAGCACCTTGAACCTCACCCGGAAGACAACTGGGAGCCAATGCAGCTCGCGGAGCAGGGGTATAACATGGGAGTATCGGGAGACTCCCAACACAACTCTCGCAGCTGCATTCTGTACCAGTTGGAGCCTCCGAGTGGTCTTCAAGGGCAGCTCCATGTAGAAAGTGTTGCAGTAGTCTAAACGAGAGGTCACAAGCTCATGAGTAACCGTACGCAGGGCATCCCGGTCTAGATAGGGCCGCAACTGGCACACCAGGTGAACCTGGGCGAAGGCCCCCCTAGTCACTGCCACTATGTGATCTTCCAAAGTAAGCCGTGAATCTAGGAGGACTCCCAAGTTGCGAGCCCTATCTACGGGGGGTAATAGCTCACCCCCCATAGAAAGAGATGGGATATTCTGAATATCCCGGGATGCCGGTATGCACAGCCACTCAGTCTTGTCGGGGTTGAGTTGAAGTCTGTTCCTCCCCATCCAGACCCGAACCGCTTCCAGGCAATGGGACATCACGTCGAGGGCATGACTGGGGTGGTTTGGGATTGAAATAAAAAGCTGGGTATCATCAGCGTACTGATGATACCCAACTCCAAAACCACGAATGATCTGACCCAGCGGTTTCATATAGATGTTGAACAGGAGAGGCTAGAGAACCGACCCCTGAGGGACTCCACAAGCGAGAGGCCTCGAGATAGACCTCTGCCCCCTGTCAACACCGACTGCGAACGTCCCAGGAGATAGGAGGAGAACCACTGAAAGACTGTGCCTCCCACTCCCAATCCCCTGAGACACCGCAGCAGGATACCATGGTCGATGGTATCGAA
Organism: Vipera ursinii; assembly: GCF_947247035.1. Taxonomy (NCBI): domain Eukaryota; kingdom Metazoa; phylum Chordata; class Lepidosauria; order Squamata; family Viperidae; genus Vipera; species Vipera ursinii. Next base: position 9,046,440 of record NC_139517.1, on the reverse strand, counting down.
CACCGCTGAGAGGTCTAATAGGACTAGGACAGAGGAATGTCCCCTGTCCCTGGCCCTCCAGAGATCATTCACCAGAGCGACCAATGCCGTCTCCGTGCTGTGCCCGGGCCTGAAACCTGATTGGTACGGGTCTAGATAATCCGCTTCATCCAGGACCAGAGGGAGTTGATGCGCCACCACACTCTCAACAACTTTTGCAAGAAAGCGAAGGTTGGAGACCGGACGAAAGTTATTTAACACAGCTGGGTCCAAGACAGGCTTCTTGAGGAGAGGTCTCACCACCGCCTCCTTCAAGATGGTGGGGAAACTGCCCTCACTCAAAGAGGCAGATATGATCGCCTGGAACCAGCCTCGTGTCCCCTCCTGAGCCGCATAAACCAGCCAGGAAGGGCACGGGTCCAATAATCATGTGGTGGAGCTCAACCTCCCCATAATCCTGTCCACTTCCTCTGGAGTCACAGAATCAAACTCCTCCCAGATAATATCGACAAGACCACCCGTGTCCTGATCGTCAGACTCTGCCCAGTCAGAGTCCAGACCAGTCCAAATCCGAGTGATTTTGTCCGACAGATGTTGACTAAACTCCTCGGCACGCCCCTGCAAGGGTTCCTCCCTCACCTCCTCATTAAGGAGGGAGCGGGTCACCCTAAACAGGGCGGCTGGGCAGTTATCTGCAGACGCGATAAGGGTAGCGAAGTGGTTAGACCTCGCCGCCCTTATCGCTGCGAGATAAGACCTCATATAGGTTCTTAGTCACAATCGGTCGGATTCGGATCGGCTGGACCTCCAATAGAGCTGCTACCAGCTTATCAAGCATTAAGAGTGCATGAACAACAACAAAAAAATACTGCCCACACTCAGAAAGAAAGGAGTTGAAAAAGATAGAAGCCGTATGACTCATGCAATGGAGAAAAATGTCGTACACAGTGTTCTACCAAGTTTGGAGGATGGGAGCAAGTGAGGAGGATCCAGTGGCAACTCCCGATGATCGTATGTGGACGGGACAAGAAGATAGAGGGTGGCAGCCCACGCACACAGAAATGGACGGAGGACGTCTGGCAAGGATGAGATTGACTGGGATGGTTGGTGAGGAGCAGGAGGAGCATTTGGCCGCAACAAATTCACCGAGTCACCCAACCTGAAGACCAGAGGAGAACCGGGAGACCTAGAAGGGTAGAACAATGTGTACACCACCAGGGGAAGGGCGATGGATGGATGAGGGCAGCATGACTCATGAGATAGAGAAGAGGTCAGACACACAGCAGCCAACCGAGGTCGGGAGATGGGAAAAATTAGAGAGTGATCCAACAGCAGCTCCAGACGATCGGATGCAGACAAGGTGAAGAGAGAGAGTGCTGTGTCTTGCATGCACAGTAATGCATGGATAATGGCCAGTGAAGATGGGATTGACTGGGATAGGCAGTGGTGGGCAGGAGTGGCATGCAGATGCAGTGAATGTACTGAAGTGGCCAATCCAGGGATCAGAGGAAGATCAGCAGATTTGCAATGGTGGAATAACATGCATATCATTAGACCAGGGCACATGGCTATTTGCAAGAGCTATGGGGGGGATCAGAGGAAAGTCCAACAATAGCCTCAAATAGCCAAGTGCAAGCAAGGCAGGTGGAGAAGATAGAGAAGGGAGAAGGAGAAGGATATTAAGTGCAAAAGCAATTAAGATATGATTTGGTTATAAATTTAGATAAAACTGACATTGATATTATGATAAACATATAACAAAGATGTTGATATTTAATTGTATATTTATTATAATAATTGTATTTGCCTAGTGTGGGAAAACAGGTACTATCAGAGGAAGAGGAAATATTTGATGGTGTAATATTGGATCTAGATTGAAAAAAGTTAATATATGCCACTGAATTACTAATGGACGCAGATAACATGCTGTCTGTTAAGTATCTGATTGTAAAATGAGAAAATTAATAAAAATTTTATATAAAAAACAACACTTCCTGTATTTTGAACAAGAGATTATAATCATGTGGATTCTCTTTGTATTTAATTTCCAGGTACTCTCTAACTTCCTAGGTTCTCCTCCTTTCATATCAGCTTCATGCAGAGCAAGACAAATATTTATTTCTTAATTTTCATATTTCTTAACTATTCATCTCCTTCAGAGAGTAACTCAAAGTGGGTTTGTTTTTTTGCCCAAGATGGCGGCTACCACGGGCGGCGTTCGCTGAGCTCTGCGGTGAGCCGACACAATGGGGGACTGGGAGGCTCACGAAAGCCCAGCTGAGGGGCATATTCGGAGGGGGGGTGTAGGAACAACAGGCTAGCACTGTTTCACTGTGTGGAGCCTTTCCCCCCCCAGAGAAGTAGCAGCGGCAGCAGCAGTGGCCGGGCGCCCTGTAACCTGCCGCCGATCAGCTGGTGCTCTGGATCAGCTGTCGGGTGCTGTGCTGGCTAGAATTGATCACTTGCTTCCACTTACCTTGGGCGCTGGGGAGCTTCGTCAGACTGAAATGACTTCGTCAGCCTAGGACAGGGGTGTCAAACTCAATTTCTTTGAGGGCCGCATCAGCATTGCGGTTGCCCTCAGGGGGCCTGGTGGGTGTGGCCTGGGTGGGTGTGGCCTACTGGGTGGGCATGTCTAAAGTGTGTATGGCCTACTGGGTGGGCGTGGCCAGCTCTACATCGTTTGCATCAAGGGTGCCCATGGGTGCCTGGGCAGGAGTGGGACAGATCTGGGGGTCTCTGGCAGGAGGAGGGTCTCTGGGCCAGGGCCAAGGTAGTGGGGGCTGTTCCCTCCCTGTTTCCAGGATGGCTTCGCGGGCCACATGAAACCACTTCGCGGGCCGGATCCGGCCCCCGGGCCTTGTGTTTGACATGTCTGGCCTAGGATACTGCTGTGGACCCCTGGATGGATTATCAGGCGCCTGAACTCAATTGGAGGGCGCTGTTTGCAGCCGCGTGGATCTCTCTACTCCTGACTGTTACTCCTGGTCTTTCCGCTTATAAAATGGCTGCGGATTCCCATTTCGGCGTGGAGGCTATGGGGGAGACTTTTCTGTCTCCTTCTTTTTCTCAGAGAACGATGGAGATTTGGCTGCTTGAATCTGAGCACTTGACATTTATGACTGAGCTCCCTGCGGCCCTAGGAATGGATTTAGCGTGTTTGGATGGTCTTTGCTTGTTACTTTCCAAGATGGATTGGAGGCTGGAACAGGATTTGGGACATTTTTTCTCCTGTTCCCGTGACCTCCCTATGATGTTCCGGAAGGAGTCTAGGACAGGCCGTGGTGAGAGGGTGGCCCTGGACTGGCTATCAATCCCCTGCTGGTGTGAGAGACTAGCAGGGGGGATTTCTACTCCCCCAGCAATGCTGCCCTTATCAATCCCAGGCTGGATCTCATGGCTAGGTGAGAGGACAGTCATGGGCTCTTGTCTGGACCGGCTCAGGTGAGAGCAGAGCCGGATTGGCGGATTGCTGGATGAAGACATGTTCCGGACTTAATGTTTTTATATCTTAACTAACATCTTATCATCTTAATAACATCTGACCCCATTTGTGAACAATGGCTCATATGGACAGTTCTATCTCATGGCTCGAGTACAATACTCTAGATCGGACTTGTACGCCCTCAGGGGGGTTTCTCCCTCCTGGATACGACCAGCCTCCCTTTCTAACATTTCCCTTGATGACGGGCCCAATTGCTGGGACCCCGAGAGGTGGCTGGGTTTAACTAGGGGCCTCTGGTGGAGACGCATTAAGAGGCCCCTGATATATTTTTAGCTAGGTATTTTAAAGGGTTAGGGATGGGGAGGGACAGTAGGGTGGGGAGGGACTTTTTAATTGGTACCCAGTCTGGGCCTATGAAGGGTTCCGGCGAGATAGGGTTGGGGGCGGAGACTGCTGGTTCTGTGTGTGCTGGGGTGGGGCTGCAAATCCCCAAGACGATAGGGAATGGTGGCAGGTGTTTGCACGGAGGGCCATATCAACATCTGGGATCACGCCCCCACTGTCTTCGAGCAGTGGCGTGCTCCGACCCTCCGGTTGGCACCCTCTTGCCCGGGGGTGAGGGTGATCAGGTCCCTGAGCTTAGGCTGGTTTATTTTAACGCCAGATCCGTTGTTAACAAGGCTCCCCTCGTTCGTGACTTGATCGAGGAGGAATGCGCGGATCTGGCGTGCATTACAGAAACTTGGGTGGGCTCGGAGGGAGGGGTCCCTCTGACTGAATTATGTCCCCCAGGTTTCCATGTGCTACACCGGCCGTGGGCTTAGGGCAGGGGTGGAGGGGTGGCGGTGGTTATCAGGGAGACTTTATGTCTGCAGGAGACCACCATTTTCCAGACTGGCGGGAGTGAGACCCTCCTCCTGAGATGTGGCCCTCGGGTTCAGATGGGCTTGTTGCTCACAGATGGGCTGTTGCCCAGCTGTGTGGCAACAGCCCTGCCCGAGCTGCTCGACACCCTCTCAGGGTTGGCGGTGGAGTTCCCCAGGCTTATGGTACTGGGTGATTTCAACCTGCCTTCACTGGGAGGGTCATCTGAGTTGGCTCGGGAGTTCATGGCTTCCATGACAGCCATTGGCCTGACCCAAGTAATTCAGGGCCCGACTCATGCAGGGGGTCACACTCTCGACCTGGTGTTCCTGTCCGGACAGTGGTTGGATGTTCTAGGAGGGGGTTCACCGGTCATTGTTCCCCTGTCATGGTCCGACCATTATCTCCTGTGGCTGGTCATCCGTTATGCTACCCCCCACTGCTGGGCGGCGGAACCGACCAGGTGGTTCCGCCCCAGGCGCCTAATGGACCTGGAATGGTTCCAGATGGCGCTTGGGTCTATACCCATCGCCCTCACCCACAGGCCAGTGGAGGCCTTGGTTGATGCCTGGGATAAGGCAGCCGCTGAGGCACTCGACTGTGTTGTACCCTTGCAACCCCTGACCCGGTGCAGATCCCGTTGGGCTCCATGGTTTTTTGTGGAGCTCCGGGAGATGAAGCGTCGGAGACGGGGTCTAGAGAGCTGTTGGAGATCCACCTGATCCGAATCTGACCGATTGCAGTTAAGAACCTTTATAAGGTCTTATCTTGCAGCGATGAGGACGGCGAAGGCTAATTACTTCTCTGCCCTTATCGCGTCCGCAGATATTTGCCCGGCCACACTGTTTAGGGTGACTCGCTCCCTTCTTAACCAGGAGGTGAGGGAGGATCCCTTGCAGGGGCGGGCCGAGGAGTTTAGTCATCATCTGACGGACAAAATCGCTCAGATCCGGGCCGGTTTGGACTCTGACTGGGCAGAGTCTGATGTGGAGGAATCGGATGGTCTTGAGCATGTTATCTGGACTGAGTTCGATCCTGTTTCCCCTGATGATGTGGACAGGATGATGAGGAGGCTGAGCTCCACCACCTGTTTGTTGGACCTGTGCCCCTCCTGGCTGGTTTATGCGCCTCGGGAGTAGACACGAGGCTGGTTCCAGGCAGTAATAACTGCTTCCTTGAAGGAGGGTGTCTTCCCCGCCTCCCTGAAGGAGGCGGTGGTGAGACCCCTCCTCAAGAAGCCTGCCCTGGACCCAGCTGTTTTAAATAACTATCGTCCGGTCTCCAACCTCCACTTTCTGGCGAAGGTTGTTGAGAGTGTGGTGGCCCATCAGCTTCCTCTGTTCCTGGATGAAACTGATTATCTGGACCCGTACCAATCGGGTTTCAGGCCTGGGCACAGCACGGAGACGGCATTGGTCGCGCTGGTGAATGATCTCTGGCGGGCTCGGGACAGGGGTTGTTCCTCTGTCCTAGTCCTATTAGACCTCTCAGCGGCTTTCGATATCATCGACCATGGTATCCTACTGCAGCGTCTCAGGGAGTTGGGAGTGGGAGGCACTGTTTTGCAGTGGTTCTCCTCCTATCTCCTGGGCCGCTCGCAGTCGGTGTTGACGGGAGGGCAGAGGTCCGCCCCGAGGCCTCTCGTTTGTGGAGTTCCTCAGGGGTCGGTTCTCTCACCCCTCCTGTTCAACATCTATATGAAGCCGCTGGGCGAGATCATTCGTGGTTTTGGGGTGGGGTATCATCAGTACGCTGATGATACCCAACTTTTTTTCTCCACCCCAAACCAACCCAGCGATGCCCTCGCTGTGATGTCCCGTTGCCTGGAAGCGGTCCGGGTCTGGATGGGGAGAAACAGGCTTTGTCTCAATCCTGCCAAGACTGAGCGGCTGTGCATACCGGCATCTCGGGTCAACCAGACTATTCCATCTCTAATGATGGGGGGTGAGGTGTTACCCCCCATTGATAGGGCTCGCAACTTGGGCGTCCTCCTGGATTCACAGCTCACTTTTGAAGACCATATAGGAGCTGTGACAAGGGGGGCTTTTGCCCAGGTTCGCCTGGTGCACCAGTTGCGACCCTACCTGGACCGAGATGCCCTACGCACAGTCACTCATGTGCTTGTGACCTCCCGTTTAGACTACTGCAACACTCTCTACATGGGGCTGCCCTTGAGGACCACCCGGAGGCTTCAACTGGTGCAGAATGCGGCCACGCAGGTCGTGATGGGGGTCTCCCGATATTCCCATGTAACACCTCTACTCCGTGAGCTGCATTGGCTTCCAGTTGCCCTTCGGGTGAGATTCAAGGTGCTGGTGATGACCTATAAAGCCCTAAATGGCGAGGGTCCGGGATATTTGAGGGAACACCTGCTGCCAGCATCAAGTTCCCTTCATCCAGTGCGCTCCCACAGGGAGGGTCTCCTCAGGGTGCCGCCGGTTAAAGACTGCCGGTGTGTAACACCCAGGGGTAGGGCCTTCTCAGTGGGTGCGCCTGCCGTGTGGAACCAGCTGCCTGCGGAGCTTAGGACTGCCCCCAACTTCCGTTCATTCCGCCGGGACCTGAAGACCTGGCTCTTCGAGCTGAGAATATTTTTAATTTTAATTTTAACTGGGTTTTAATTTTCTCAGGGTTCTATTTAATCTCTTTTAATTTGTTTTAACGTTTGTATTGACTGTTTTTTAAATGCCCTGTAAACCGCCCTGAGTCCTTTGAGAAAGGGCGGTATATAAATCTAAATAAAATAAAAATAAATAAATAATCAATAAACTAAAATTAAAATCTGAATAATTTAAGATTATTTTTTTTAAAAAATGCTTCATTGTCTGTCATGGTGTCATAGGCTGAGTGCAATGTATATCTGCATCTCTATATATCAGGTTACTGCTCCAAACTGCAAAAATAACTTTAAAAAAAAGCCCTATTGGGTGAAAGTAACCAAGTTGCTTCATTGAAGAGATCTGGTATAATTATCAGCTTCATTTCTTTATTAGTTGCTCCTTCTTATTCCAGTCAGGTCTCAGAATAATAAGAGTTGTCGTGAGGGCCCAACAACTGAAAATAATAACTAGCTCATTGACTTTCCCTCTGGCTCCATACTGTATTTCTTCTCACCTGGGGAAATTTGAAGTTGCACAAAGTAGTTCCCATGTTGACACAGGTCTTAGTACGGGCTCCTCCCATGACGTCTATTGTGTTGGTCTGGTCATTACATTTGCAGCTGGGGATATATCAGTTCAAACACAAATCCTTCTTTTTCTCCCTACCTGCAATTCTGTATTTCTGAGCAGAGGTTAATATAATGCAATGTCTTAATCTAAGGTCCTAGTTTTGTCAGTGTCTGCTGAAATGCCCTTGGGACATGGAGAAGAAGGGACGATGTCTATACATTAAGTAGTGAGTTACTCGCAAGGGAACTTTGAAAAATATCAGAGTGAAACAAGTTGATTATTTCTCACTAGACACAAATGCCAGGTTATGAACCTTTGGAACTAAGATATTAAGTAAAAAATGGTAGAATGAAAGCTCATATGTACAGAAGAAAATAACATAAAATTAGAGAAAAGAATAAAAGAATAATGGATATACATTTATTGAACTCATTTTGCTTACCTTTTGCTTAATCTAAGATCTATCATGAATAATTTAAGACTAAAAACTTTAAAAGGTGTATTATCTGCCATGATGTCATAGACAGAGTGCAATATATATATGCATCTCTATGTATCTGATTACGCAAAAATGAAAAAAAGCCCTATTGGGCAAAAGTTTCATTCAAGGGATAAAAAAAAGTATCAGCTTCATTTCTTTATCAGTTGCTCCTTCTTATTCAAATCAGGCCTCAGAATAATGATATAGCACTTGGGGGAAAAGATACAGCCCAGTAATCCAGTTGCTGAAGCCAAAATAGAGAAGATCTCTACAGCAACCACATATTTCCCCTTTGTACTCAAATATGTGGGAACAAATGACACCCAGATGCTACAAAAGACCAACATGCTGAAGGTGATAAATTTGGCTTCGTTGAAGCTATCAGGTAAATTCCTGGCTAGGAAGGCGACCGTGAAAGTGACAGCAGTCAACAGCCCCATAAAGCCCAGGACTGTATAAAACATTGTGGTTGAACCTTCATTACATTCCAGGACAATTTCTTCAGCCATGGAATGCATGTCTGAATCTGGAAATGGGGGAGAAACTCCCAGCCACAGTACACAAATGCTGAACTGAGCCATGAAAACAGAGAGGACAATAGTGTTGGCCATCCTTCTCCCCACCCATTTCCTCATGTTGGAGCCTGGCTTGGTGGCCATGAAAGCAAGAACTACGATGGTTGTTTTACCCAAAATACAAGAAAGGGCTACAGAGAAAGTGATGCCAAAAGCAGTCTGTCTCATGAGACATTTCACTTTATCAGGTTGCCCCATGAAGAGCAAAGTACAAAGGAAGGAAAGCAGAAGAGCAATGAGAAGTGTGTAGGTGAGGTTCCTGTTGTTGGCTTTGACAATGGGAGTGTCCTGGTGTTTCATGAAGATTCCTAGCACCACAGCTGAGATGATAGAAAAGGAGATTGCAATCATTACCAAAGAAATCCCCAAAGGCTCTTGGAAAGTCAAATAAGTTACAGTTTTTTGAAGGCAATTATCTTGACCCTTGTTTGGATATTGATCCTCTTGACATGGGAAACAGTCATCTAAGTCTGGGGGAAGAAACAAAACTATTTCACAAAACTACTTTACTTTTAATCATGAAGAATTAATAACATACAAGAATTATTTAGATTCTATGACTTCATATTATTTTTTCTCAAAATGATTGACAATGAAATGCATTAAATACTGTAGTGTTCAGTTTCAATATCCCTTAAGTTATACAGCTACACCAAAATCTGTATGTGATACTTTTACTCTCCAGGGTAGAATAGGTAGAATAGGAAGTAAAATGGGGTTGAAATAGTAGGAAAAAATGTTGCATGGATTGAATTTGATGGAATGTTACCTTACAGTCAAAAAGCATATACAAAAAAGCCTTCTGGATTGGTTAATAACAAGCATTGGTTACCTGCCAAAATGTTTATACTTCTAGAAGCAATAAGGAGAATAATCCAACTGTGAAAAACCTATTGATGAGGATGAAGGTAAAGATTTGAGGGTAAAGGAATGAGAGTAAAGGTTTGTTCTCCAAGCCAGTGGGCTTCGTTTCCCACGTTTCATTACCAGGCTAGATAACATCTTCAGTGGAGTTTAGGGAATGTCAGCTGTAGATGTTACTCCACTGCAGCTGTTCCTAGCCTGGTAACAAAATGTTCAGAAACAGGCTTGGAGAACAAACTTTTACCTTCGTTCTACACCCTAGCTATAGATATTTACCACTATTGCAAATCTTAAGGAACATTATGCCTTTTAAATTAAACTGATGGATTATATCATTAAATATTTCCAAAAATTACTTTTTTAAAAGGCAAATGAACTTTGTTTTTCCTTGAAGACATTTTATTTCTCATTCAGAAGCTTGTTCAATTCTGACTGAAGCCAGAACTACAGTCAGAGCTGAAGAAGTTTCTTGGATGAGAAGCAAAATGTTTTCATGGGAAAACAAAGAAAGTCCAGCTGCCATTTGAAAAATACCCTTGGTACAAAAAGCACCTTTGGATGACTTAGAATTTACATAAATATTAAATATCTCACTGAACTATAAACAAGCAGTTCACATTTTTCATTGCTCATCTAGAGACTCTATCAGATAGCTCAAAAATTTTAGTTACCATAAAACTGATTAAAAATTCAAAACCATTTATATTTATTAAATCATTGATATATTTAGTACATTCCTTTGCTTACCCATTTGGTCAGCTATCTTCCCTTCTGGACACTGCCTACAGTCATAGCAGCAGGATAATTTCCCTTCCACTTTGATCTTGCTGTAGCCAAAGGGACATTTCTCATTACAGATGGAAAGAGGCAATGTCTGTTCATAAATAAAATGAGATTGCTTTCATATGAAGAATTTATGTGTTGGGAGTGTCCATTTCATCAATTATACATGCCCAAACTCTTCACAGACTTATCAATGCTTATTGTCCCATTTCACCATTTTATCTTGTTTTAAATTCATCAAAAGATTCTTTAATTCATTTCTTCCTCAATCCTAAGCAACTACCATAGAATAGGTTTGAACGTCAACTGCCAAAATTCTCCAGCGATCATGTTGAAGTTCACACCTCATAAACTTCCTGAGTTTGAGAAACACTGCTTAACTCTTCCTCTCTTCCCCCCCCCACCTTTCTTCCATTGAATCTTACACAATTCTGAGAGACTGCCTGGAGAAGTTCTTGCAGTTTTCTTGAAAAGATTTTGAGATGTGCTTTACTATGCCCTCATTTCTAAAGTGAGAAGATGACTAGCTGAGAATCACTCAGTTGGTTTTTAAGTTGAGGAAGGGAGGAGTAGAAACCTACCTTCTCTTTAATTATTTATAAAGAATATGATCATTACCACACTCAACTGTTTCCACAAGATGTTTATTAACTTAATGTAAAGCCTAATCCTAAACCTGAGAATTTACTAAGCTGAAACGGGTATGGTGTAATGTAATAATCAGGATCCCTCTTAGAAATTAGAAGTCTCATCACAAAGCAGTGTTCTGTATCATACTGCATTCCTTTTATTGGTGTATGTTATGATATAGATATGTATGTCTTTGTGTGTGTGTGTCTGTTTGTGTGTTTGTGATTTTTATGCTCAGTATGCAATCATTTGGATTAACTAATCAGCTGGTTAGGCAAATAAATAGTATCTCCAGCAGAAGACTTTGTTTTAACAAAGAGTTTCTGTTCCTCATTTCATCTCTTTCAGGGGACTAGACTAGACTAGACTGGACTGGAATAGAATAGAATAGAATAGAATAGAATAGAATAGAATAGAATAGAATAGAATAGAATAGAATAGAATAGAATAGAATAGAATAGAATAGAATAGAATAGAATAGAATAGAATAGAATAGAATAGAATAGAATAGATCTGTAAAGGAACTTGGAGGTCTTCTAGTCCAGCCCTCTGTTCAAGAAGGAGGACCTATACCACCTCAGACGAATGATTGTCCAGTCTCTTTCTAAAAACCTCCAGCAGTGGAGCGCCCACAATTTCTGGGGTAACCTGTTCCACTGATTGATTGTCCTCATTTTTAGGAGGTTTCTCCTTAATTCCAGGTTACTTCTCTATTTCATCAGCTTCCAATCATTGTTTCTCATCCTTCCCTCTGGTGCTCTGGTGAACAAACTGACTCCCTCTTCTTTGTGGCAGCCCCTCAAATATAAATTTAAATCCAAGGAGATGAATTTTTTTAAAAAAATTAAATTTAAAATGGCTATGCCATTTTAAAAATATTTTTACTGTTTGGGAATAAATTGTTTCTTTCCATTAAGCTACACACTTTCCTAGCCTGTCATTATTCTACTTAAGTGAGTAGAGGCATCCTAACTCCTTCAAATGTCTTATTCCATTTTCCTTTATTTGGCTCAGCAAGGGCTCAGAAGTAGAGTAACCACTTTACAAAACCATACAGAGGGAGGCATTTTTTTAAAAAAAAAACAAAATATATTTTCCTCAAGGACCAAATATACAAGTAATCAACTGATATGTTTATTTTCAGGCTTCTCCAACAAAGGACATGATTTATATAATATGTTGCATGTAAAAGTAATTCACTTAAGGACCTGTTGTTTTTGATCTGTAGTATTCATATTATTATATACTGTATCTTTGCATTCTATTTTATCATATCCCTATTTATCTTACTTTTTTATTTTAGCTTATTTCATTTCATTCAACTGAAATTAACTAATAAAGATTACCGTATATACTTGAGTATAAGCCGACTCGAGTATAAGCTGAGACCCCTAATTTTACCCCAAAAAACTGGAAAAAGTTATTGACTCGAGTATAAGCCGAGTATAAGTATAAGCTTGGCCCCTTCTTAGCAACATATCTATATTCTGTGCCACGACGAGCCGCTCGTTGACTCTGGCAGCATGCCGGAGCTGGCTCGGGCCGTGGTTCGCAGGGTCCGCTCATCAGGCTGCCAGGCTTCCTGGCAGCACATCCCGCAGGGAAGGTCTGCTAGGGAGGCGGCAGTCAAGCGTTGTTTCCCTCCTCGTGCGTGTGTGTGTGTGAGAGAGAGAGACCTGCGGGAACGGCTGGTAGAGGTGGCGGCAGGCCGGCGTTTCCCCCCCTCATGCATGCGTGCGTGTGTCAGACCCGCGGGAATGGCTGGTAAGGAAGCAGTGTCCCCCCTCCTGTGTGTCGGGCCCACGGGGCTTGACACACAGAGAAACGCAAATGCCGGACTGCCGCCACCTTTACTAGCCATTCCTGCGGGTCTGACACACACACACACACACACACTCACACGCACGAGGGGGAGAAACAATGCTGGGCTGCCGCCACCTCTGCCAGCCCTGCAAGCCTCTGCCACCCCTTCTCTCCGCTGCCTGTTCCAAACAAAGGGGCATCCCTTCGTTCGGGCCAGGCTGCTGAGAGAAGGGAGCGGCAGAGCCTTGCAGAGCTGCTCCCTTCGGCTCCTCTTTGTTCAGGCCAGGCAGCGGAGAGAAGGGGCAGCAAAGGCTTGCAGGGCTGGCAGAGGTGGCGGCAGTCCAGCGTTGTTTCTCCCCCTCGTGCGTGTGTGTGTGTGTGTGTGAGACCCGCAGGAATGGCTAGTAAAGGTGGTCCGGCATTTGCGTTTCTCTGTGTGTCAAGCCCCGTGGGCTCGACACACAGGAAGGGGGGGAATGCTGGAATGCCGCTTCCCTACCAGCCATTCCCGTGGGTCTGACACACACACGCACACACGAGGGGGAGAAACAACGCTGGACTGCCGCCACCTCTACCAGCTCTGCAAGGCTCTGCCGCTCCGTTCTCTCAGCAGCATGGCCCGAACGAAGGGACAGTTCTTTTTTTTTTGTTCACTGGAGTATAAGCTGAAGTGGATTTTTTCAGCCCAAAAAGTGGACTGAAAAATTCGGCTTATACTCAAGTATATACGGTACTACTATAATGACCATTGAGATAATTTTGCGCTGGACCCAAATAAATAGGCATTTATTTACACTATAATAGTTTATCTTCGTATCATTTACCAAAAAATATTGAGGCTGCTAAATAAGTGTTGTTGAGGTGGTAGTGGTTGTTAAATTATTTCTGTGAAAAATGAGATGCACCTGGTTAAATACAAGAGGCCAAACAGCATCCTTGGCAGAAATGGTGAGGAGCTTATCTGGGGGAGCCATGGGGTCGATCCTTCCGATTTGGGCCCTTAGAAAGGAGTTGTTTGGAAATGTGACCCAGGTGAAAATATCAAATCCAGTTTCCAATTCCCCATTGAGACCAAAAGAAATCAGTTCTCCAGCACTATTGTTAAAAGAAACTCGTTGCAAAAAATGGTGGAGCTGAATGAAAGATCAAAGAAATATAAACATTAACTGGTTTCCTTGAATCATATGTAGGAAACTCAGTTCCCTCCCTGTGGTTTATGGTCAATGGAATGCTATTTTTTCACCAATCTACACTGTTTATAATTGAAAAAGAAATGCTTTCTCTATCACATAGATTTTCCACTCTATTGAATATTTTCATCTCTAAATGTTTAATATAAAAATTCCAACACAACGCTGAAAAACATTGCATATAACAATACCAATAACATTCAAAAGTATCTGTAAGGCAAAGAAGGATGGAGGGAGGTAGTTAGGAAGTATGAAAACAAACAAACAAATAAATACTTTAATTTTAACTGCCAAAATAAAATAAGAATAAACATTGTTTTATATGATCTGATGATTTTCCTGAATTTGGATCAGTGGACACTACCTGCCATGGTGATTGAAGGAAATACTTGTGCCTCCTCTTATCAATTTTTTGATCTGCTTTGAGATTTGAGGTAAGCAAGGCCTTCAGAGCATGTGCCATGGCATAGACTGCATTATAGATGCTGTAACTAAGTCCACCCATGGTGATCTCAAAGACAGAATTAGGAAGATTCTCCAAATTCTCTTCTCCAGTACAGATCCTTTCAGCATTCCCTTCACTTACATCGCTGGAGAATGAGCATTCAAATGCATCTTTCCAGAAATCCCTAATAAAGCCATCTTTTTTTTCAATGTTTGGGTTTCTCTTTTGCATAAATTGTTGGAATACAGTCAACTCCTTTGAGTGAAGTGCAAAATCAATTGCACCATGGAGAAAATTAATAGGCAAATGTCTTTGTATCAGAATGGAGGTGAATTCCATCTGAGCTGTCATGATCCAAATTTTGGCTTTCCTCTCCTTTGGAATATCATCAGAATCTAAAACAGAGAGCATCATTCTCAAAGTCACTATGCTTGTAATTTCACCATTAAAGATCACTGCAATGACTGTACTCCACATAATCACTTTATATATTTTATCTGCCTTATCCACCATTTCAGCAGCTTCACTACCATACATCATTTGGGGTAGACATTCTATAAAGTCAAAGCATATTCCTCTCTCTGAAAACATGGAAAGACTCTTTTGAACAAATCTCTCCCGATCTTCCTCATACAGAGAAATCAACCCAACCCAGGTCCATCCAAAATGCAATAGTAAGTGTAGTATTCCTTTAAGCTGGTGAATTTCATCAGGGAACATCCATTTGACAAAAATTCCTGCTTGGTCATTATTCATCAAAGGAGCTGATCCATATGTAATCTAATTGATGAAACATGGGAGAACAGAGGAAAAAAGGTAGCAAACTTTTTTAAAATAAAGGAAGATACTTTTTTTTTACTTAATACAATTCTTGGGTTTCAGTGGGATACTGAAAGAGGCTTTGTAAAAAAATACAGTTAGGGTTAAGGACATCTGTATGTTTAATACTGGTCATGAAGCAAAAAGGGACTATCCTTTGGTGATATTCTTGTCATTATATGACAAATATTTGTTGCCTCTGGAATCTTTCTCATAAGAGTTATCATGTGGGCCCAACATCTGAAAATAATAACTAGCTCATGAACTTTTCCTCTTGCTCCATCTTTCTTCTCACCTGGGGAAATTTGTAGTTGCATAAAGTGGTTGCCATGTTGACACAGGTCTTAGTACGGGGTCCTCCAATGATGGCTACCGTGTTGGTCTGGTCATTACATTTGTAGTTGGGGATAAATTTATCTTTTGTAGATAAAAATTCCATTGCTAAAAGATAAGTTGTATATTCCTCAAGATAATTAGTAGCGATGTGGAAACCGAGGCTAATATTGGGTAAAATTTCAGAACCTTCATTGATCTCCTTTACAGCAAAAGCCAGAGCCAAAGTATGTTGATAATTATGAGTGAGGAACCTTCAGTGAGAGTTACAAATGACATCAAATATTATTTTTGCTTCATGTTCAGACAGTTGATATTTTTAATGTTCTAGGTCTAGTGCTTATTGTTTATTCTGGATGTTTGGATCTTTGTCCTTAATGAACAATAGCACTAGATTGTATAAGGAATCACTGATGAGCAGGGGCGATAAGTTAACATTGAACTGAGAAAGCATTTGAAGCCTGCTTTCTTCTGTATTTTAGATTCTTCTTCTGGCAAACTGTCAAATTCATAGTAAGCTATTTTTTTCCAGGATCAACTTAGATATTACAGTAACAGTTAACTTCAGTTCTATCTTTATTTTGTCTATAATATTCTAAGATTGAGAAGAAAGTTCCATTTTTCAACACTAGACTTTAAAAGACTGACAGAAAATCTCAAATGCACTTGAGGAATATCCTGCTTCATTTCTGGGTGAGATGAAACAGTGAAAAAAAAATCAGGATTAACCCAAGGAGACAACCTCTAGATTTTTACTTTCAATGGACAACTTTGTTGAAGGAAAGACATTTCCTGATGAAAAAGTAATTCATATAATTTATGAGTCAAATTGATTTGTCTCAATTTGAACTTCTGTGTTAAGACAGGAGGTATTTCTGTGAGTTTTGTAATTAAAAAATGCTATATACGGACATTGGAAGTTGATTACTGATTAACTAGTAGTTGATATGGTTCAGCACAAAAATACTGCAGGTGGTAATGCAAGAAAGAGAAGTAGGAGGAGTAGCACCAGCAGGAGATACTTACAGATACTGATCAAGCACTTCACGAGAGGGAAGTCTTTGAAATGTGATCTCATTGGAAAGAAAGAAGACCTGATAAATAATTGCAGCAATGATTAAGTCTCCAGACTGATAATACTTGTGAACAATTGGAAGAGGACTGCTGAGTTTGCAGTTGGAACCAAGAGAAATTAATATTATGCTGGGGAAAAAAAATAATACCCATGTTCTGAAGATAACCAACTCACTATAATACATGGCCATAGTAGATATGAAACAGTAGCTCCTATTTTATTATTCAAATGAGGAGTTGGGTTGTCCACCCCTTAATGTTACCTAAAGTTTAAGCCATAAACGTTATCTGAAATTAAGCCAAGAAAATATCAATTCAGACACAAATCCTTCTTATTCTCCCTACATGCAGTTCTGCATTTCTGAGCAGAGGTAATAGAGAGCAGTATCTTAATCTAGGATCCTACTTTTGCAGTGTCTGCTGGAATGCCCTTGTGACATGGAGAAGAAGGGACAATGTCTATACTTAATGAGTAATGAATACTATTACTTGCAATGGTACTTTGAAAAATATCAGAGAGAGATGTTTATTATGTCTCAGTAAACACTACTGAACTCTTGCGAACTTTTGGAACTAAGATATTAAGTAGAAATTGGGAAAGTGAAAGGTTATATGTACAGAAGAAAAAAAACACATACAATTAGAGAAAAGAATGATGGAAATAAATTTATTGAGCTCACTTTGCTTACCCTTTGCTTAATATAAGATCTATCGTGATATTACTTAATATATGATCTATCATGATACTATTAGTATTATCCATTATTTGCCCCATCTCCTTCCCATCTAGCATGTTCCAAAGCATGCAAATGCAAGCAGATTAATAGGTACCATTTTGGTTGAAGGTAACTCTTCCATGTCCCTTTGGTGTATAGCCATGCTGGTCACATGACCACAGAAAATATCTTTGGACAATGCTGGCTCTTTTTGCCAAGAAAAGGAGATGAGCACCATGCCCTGGAGTTGGACATGACTGACAGGGAAACCTTTACCTTTATATTATATGATAAGTAGTGCTATAAATATCATTTAAGTTTTAAAAGGAAGTATAGGAAATGGAGCTTAGGAATGGGAATTGAACCTGTTAGGGCTGGCATGTCGAACTCGCGACATCACATGACGTCGCGTGACGTATCTGAACTTTTTCCCATTGCCGAAAATGGGATGGACACGGTTTCTCCATGACGCTCCAGCCTGCAGGCCGGCAGTTTGACACCCCTGTGTTAGGATGTACCTAGGCTCTCCGAAAAACCAGCTGAGCATTTTCAAAGTGCTCCTTCTGCTTCCTCTCATTTTCTAAGTCCTGCAGTAATGAGATCCTTTGTGGTACCACACCTGACATGCCAACTATGACCACTCCATTGGCAAGCTAATTTGGCCACATTAATCATATCCCTAGTCTTTCCCTCACTCATCAGCTTACTATGCTTCTGGACTCTCTGAAAAATATAATGGTGCTTAAATACTGTATTTATGAACATATTTGAATTTTTCCATATTTCTTTATAATTATGATGTAAAATATGACCTGTTCTCCACATAGGTCCTAAACTATGTGAAAGGAACACTGTTAAATAAATGAGTTGAAAACATTATAAAGGTAAAGGTAAAGTTTCCCCCGCACATGCGTGCTAGTCGTTTCTGACTCTAGGTGCCGGTGCTCATCTCCGTTTCAAAGCCGAAGAGCCAGCGCTTGTCCAAGGACGTCTCCGTGGTCATGTGGCCGGCATGACTAGATGCCAAAGGTGCACGGAACGCTTTTACCTTCCCACCGTAGTGGTCCCTATTTTTCTACTTGCATTTTTATGTGCTTTCGAACTGCTAGGTTGGCAGAAGCTGGGACGAGTAACAGGCACTCACTCTGCTACGCGGCACTTGGGATTCGACCCGCCAAACTGCCGACATTCTGATCGACAAGCTCAGCGTCCTAACCCACTGAGCCACTGCGTCCCTTGAAAACATTATACATTTCCATTTATTTATTGAGAAAAAATGTTCCAAAGATACAGTTCATACTTTTCTGTGGCATATGTATGTGAAACTTTGCTTTCAATAAGTGCAGTGCTTCCTCTTGGGCAGCAGTAACTCAATGGTTGACAATAAATTTGAGTAGTTGTTCTAGATTTCCATGAAATTTAGTTCATATTATTTGGTCATTGCACTGCATTGCATTGCATTGCAGCAATGAACTGTTCTGCTCTACTGTATCCTTATTAGCTATAAACAAAACACTGTTTCTTCTTTGTTTTTCATATCCTCAGTATCAAATAGATTTTCTGATTGAAAGTGTCTGGTGAAAGTTCATCTCAATTCACCAATGCCTAAGATTTCAATTTACAGTTGTTTCACTGTGTTGGGCTTTCCCACATTTATGCTTCTTCTTCTGTTCCACAGGAGCTGTAAAGTAGCTGTTTGCTACTTCATATTTTCATTTTCTGCATGGCAACATCAGTACCTACAAATTCTGAATTCTTTAATCTAATTATAAAAACCATGAATACTCTGAAAGATCTTTAGCTCTTCCTCAGTAGCATGTTGAGTCCCATCTGACCTGAGGGGCCCATAATGTACATTATACCATCAATGATTTTATATATTTTTCCATGTGGCTTACTTGATAAAAATATAGGAGTGTTTCATTATTGGCTTTGTCCTTACTGTCTTAACTGCCACTGTCCAGTGATATATGGATAAATAATGGTCTGTATTTAAGGATGGCATGATGGCTCACATGGTTAGGTTGCTTGGTAGAAGGTTAGCGAGCTCATGTTTGAGACTCAAGTGCTGCCATGGGGTAGGTTGAGTTCCCATCCTTTACTCCAGCTCCTGCTAGGGACATGAAAGGAGTTGACAACTGGGCATCCTGTGGACAAAGGTGATGTCTCTGGCTAATCCTTTCAACCTAGAAGCACACAGTGCTTCTGACCATAGTGCAATGCTATCTGTTTCTGGGATCTTTCTCCATAGCTCTCCTCTGTATAAGTGCCTGTTTGCTTTAGCTGGGCAGCTGCAATGACCTTCACTGCTTGAGTGATCTTGCTGGTGATATACTGTATACTCATGGCATACACTCACAATATTTTTGTTCACCCCCTCCAAGAAACACTGGTTACTACTACAATGAGGCAGCATAGTAGAACCTGGGGAGGGAAAATTATTTTAATACATTTGCTATGTGATCTGCATTGCTTACCACTGTCTCACCTATTAAGCCATGTTCCCTTTATAAGAAGCATTCTTCTGCATTACAGAGTACCCCTTGGATAGAATCAACCCAGAGACTTATTGTCCTCCACTGCTGCAAGTCTTTAGATGGTCTTAAAAAAACATTTTCCCCCTCAAGCTGCATGATAGATCGATGATGTGTTCATGTGTTTAGTACTGTTTGGTTTGGTTCAAAATGTTTTTTCCTTCTGTCACATGAGGTGCCATTTAGGTTGTTGTGGTTTAGATATTCTACTAGGTTTAATAGTATGCTGCCAAAAGTAAGCTTTGAATTTGCCTAATTAATCCAAGGAAAGAAGGAAGGATGGAAGGAAGGAAGGAAGGAAGGAAGGAAGGAAAGAAGGAAGGAAGGAAGGAAGGAAGGAGAGAGGGAAGGAAGGAAGGAAGGAAGGAAGGAAGGAAGGAAGGAAGGAAGGAAGGAAGGAAGGAAGGAAGGAAGGAAGGCTTTTCAATCTCAGTAATTTTTTAAAGAAATTTTGTAAAGGAATTGGTTACTGAATGAAGTGGAACCAATTCTAATAGAGGAGAGAGATTGGTAAAAGAAAGATTGAGCACAACAGTGAGAAAGACCAGGTAGAGTCTGCAGAATAAGAGCAGGAAAAAAAGTTCAGACCTATTTTCCCAATGGTTCCCTTATGGGGAGATATCTGTGTAATGCCTTGTAATATTGGTGACTAAATAATTCTAAGCACCCTTTGTACTCCTTCCTTATCACATTATCCAGAACAGAAGAATCTGTTGTGCAGATATACACACAAACAAACATTGATTCAACAAAGTATTTATTTAACAGATAATTTCCATGGCCACTGGTGGTAAAGTTGGAAAGAGTTCAAGAAATGATGTCTGTATGCTTTCCTATTGTACTCTGATAGCAGGAAAATATATCAAGAGCAGCATATAATTATATTACTTAGAAACATAGAGGTTCTTATTTATTTATTTATTTATTTATTTTATTTTATTTTATTGAATTTATATACCGCCCTTTCCCAAAGGACTCAGGGCGGTTTACAGGGTACCTAAAACATTGATGCAAAAATTAAAAACGATTAAAAAGATTAAATTTAATCCCTGAAAAAATATAAAAAAACCCAATTATCACCTATAGGGAAATATATTCCAGGGAATGAACAAACATAAAAGACTAGAAAACCCATGATTCATTGTGTCATTGTTTCAGAGATATTTCCTTATCTTAAAAAAGATATAGAATTACCATAGGTGGGCAAAAAAAATATTATGAGCATGGAAGCAACTTCTGAATTCCTGTTGGCTACTCTATTGAATTTCCTCATGGGAAACTGGCAGGGAACACTTTCCTTCCTTCCTTCCTTCCTTCCTTCCTTCCTTCCTTCCTTCCTTCCTTCCTTCCTCCCTCCCTCCCTCCCTCCCTCCCTCCCTCCCTCCCTCCCTCACATTTCTGATGGCTTCCATATTTGCTTTTCTTGTTGAAAGATTGCTGGGGAAAAAATCAGTGGGAAAGCTAGCAGGAAATTGCAAGTCCAACACCAGCAGGCAGGATGTGATTACTGAAAGGTAGGAGATGTGAGGGAGGGGAAAGCATAAGATGTGAGCATTGAAAATAGCTCAGAGGCATGTTGCATAGGTCAGGAATGGTGCTCAGGGGTACATAAAAGTTGCCACAGGGTTCAGGGAGGGCACAGTCAAGAAGACTGTGTGGGGCTACACAGGAGTGCATGAGATGTGCCAAATGGGTTCAAGGAGGGCACATGGTGGACCAGTGCAAGTTGTGAAGGATATGTGGGAGATATGGTTCAAGTCAGGAAAATAGTGTGAGGGACATTAGAGGTTTTGCATGAGTTGGAGAGTCTCTAAAAGGATGTGGCATGGGGTAGGAAGACTGTGCAAGGTATGCAGGATGTGCAAGACGTCAGGGAGGGTGTAGAGGGGAAAGCACAGGTCAGAAAGTGTTCATAGGGTGTTAGAATGGCTGGCACATTGCAAGCATGAAGATCTGGGGAGATTGTGTCAGTTGGGGAGACTTACCCAATCAACTTGTTGGTTTTCCTGCCAGCTTCTCCACTGACTATCAGGGAACGATGAAAATGTGACTTCAGCTGATTGTGGCAACACAGTGGTGCTGAATCAGCAGCAATGCGGTAATGTTGAAGCAGCTACAATTTCCTCAAGTTTCATTCCCATGGGAGTAATGGGTCCTAGCATTGTGTAGGTTAGCCCATTTGAAGTGCCTTCTTAACAATAATTGTTGCCCTATGATGAACCATTTCTCCCAAATATAAACAAACAGACATGAGAATTTTAGTAGTATATAGATAGCCATACACGAATAAACAAATACAGATTAGAAAAATTATATTTTTTGACTGTTGGAAGAGAAAGTGGGTTTCTAAAATAGGCAGAGGGTCATATAGTAGTGTCACTTGGCACTGTAATTAAATAATAGAAAAAGGCATTGGCTCAGTAATAAAGCAGCAATCGAGTAGATGCAGATCTAACTTCTGGAGGCAGTGCATTTCATAGTTGAGATTAAAATTTCAATGTCCTAATCAAATAGGTTTCCACACAGTTGCAACTCAAAAGTCTTCAGAGTAGAGAAGGTAGAAGCTATATGAGAATTAAATAGGTAGTCTGGATAGTAGTCTGGTAATAGAAAAGGTCATCTACTAGGCAGATAGTCTAGTATGAGATAAAATCATCCTTATATATTATGGGTGTAGGGTATGCTTTAAATTTATACAACTCTATTGCATAAAAATTGTGTAGACAAGATGAAATTGGTCATGACTGATACAAACTCAGTTGCTTCTACTTGGGAAAAAGCATTTAATTTGGCTAAAAAAGAATTTTATGGTTTTAAAATCTGCTCCTTTTCCTAGTTAGGTGTGCCTTATTGTTCAGCTCAGGTAATACTAAAATAACAAAGCATTTGGGGAAGAAGATACAGCTCAGTAAACCACTACTGGAAGCTAAGATGGAGAAGATCTCCACAGCCACCATATATTTTCCTTTGGTGCTAAGGTAAGTTGGAACAAAAGATATCCAAACGCTGCAAAATAGCAACATGCTGAAGGTGATGAACTTGGCTTCATTAAAACTGTCTGGTAGATTTCTACTTAGGAAAGCCACAGTGAAACTGACAATTGCCAGGAAGCCCATAAATCCTAAGAAACAATAGAACATGATAGCAGAACCTTCATTACATTCTAGTACAACCTCTTCTGCTATGGAGTCCATACTAAAATCTGGGAAAGGTGGATAAATTGCAACCCATACACTACAGATAGTTATTTGAATAAAGGAGCATAAAACAACAATGGAGAGGCTCAGGCTACCCCCTACCCATTTCATAATTCTAGATCCTGGCTTGGTAACCAGGAAGGCAAGTACTACAATTATTGTTTTGGCTAGTATGCAAGAAACTGCCACGGAAAAGATTATGCCAAAAGAAATTTGTCGAAAAAGACATACCCACTTGTCTGGTTGGCCAATGAAAAGAAAAGAACATAGAAAGGAGAAAAACAGTGCTATTAACAGGGTATAAGTAAGGTTTTGGTTGTTGGCTTTAACAATAGGAGTGTCTCTATACTTAAGGAAAATTCCAAGAATCAAAGCTGTTAAAGAAGAAAATAAAATGGCAACAGTGGTCAAACTGACTCCCAATGGTTCTTTATAAGACAAAAAGCTTATACTTTTTGGAATGCAGAAATCCTGTTTATTGCTTGGATAATGATCTTCTGGACAATTAAAACACTCCTCCATGTCTGGAGAGGGGGAAAAGAAATAAAGTATGTTCAGTGCAGGATTCAATAATTACTCTCAAATGAATGTTGTTTCACCCACATATGTACTAGATTTAGAATAGTTTTGGCTGATGGGAGAGCTCTCTCCATTTGCAAAATGTCCTTTTGTCCATTGAACACAGTGTGTTCCTGCAAGGAACAAAGTAACTCATTCCAGTGCTTCACTGGGTGGAAGTTATAATTAGAATGTTTTTACAGAATCAAATGTATGCTGAAATTTCCCACATCTGAGTATGCTGAAATTTCCCACATCTCTCTTGAAGTGTCTTACTAATTATAGTGAAGTCATTCTTCTTCTCACCAAATCACACATTCTTATTTTTTCCAGTAATTGCTTTTACATCAATTATTTATAAAAATGGTTAGCAAATCAATATTTTCGGGTACACCAATAGCCTTTCCTTCCTTCCTTCCTTCCTTCCTTCCTTCCTTCCTTCCTTCCTTCCTTCCTTCCTTCCTTCCTTCCTTCCTTCCCTCATTTACCTTTTTGCCATTTCTTTTTGTTTTCCAAATTTCATGTTTATATATTGCATTTATATCCTGCCTTTTCAGGGAGAGCTCAACAAATACTTAAATGTTCCACCCATACCATGTCATTTTATTTCTGCATCATCTTAGAAGGCAAACTAAATTTTGAGTGATTCAGAGCCAAACAATGAGTGAAAAGAGATTCAACTTGAGATCTTGGTCCTAGCCACCTCACCAAAATATGGTGGTATACCCAAGAGCAAACAAGCACATATTTCATTACTTTAGCAATGGATATTTCATTATTTAGCAAAAAGAGAGGGGGATTATTTTATTACCACTCTTGTTTGAAATCTTCCCTTTAGAACATGGAAGGCATTCATAACAACAAAATGGCTTCTCTTCCATTTTCGTCTTTCTATAACCTGAAGGACAATTGTTGTTGCATAGAGAAAGAGGATGTGTCTGTTGGTAAATGAAGCCAGGCATTATATTAAAAAATAATTGCATTTCACCTGCAATATGACATTCTGATATAAAATACTATTTATCAGTAAATAGGGCATTTTTGGAAATTATTAGGAGATTCTCTGTCTACTGAATGATTTAGAAATTAATATATTTCTAAGTGGTGTGCTATCTATTTAGGATAACAATACAATGTACAATCCAAACAGGTAATCATACATAGACAATCTTGACTGATCAGGGAAACTACATTTGTGCATCCCTGTCATTGCAAGAGATGTGACTGACAGATGGGAGTGTCAAGGATGAAACTTTAACAGCTACATCCTGCTGCATTTCATCTTGCCTTTAGATTAAGGGGGGGGGGAGAACTGTTACTTTCAAGTGGGTTAAATGGAGAAATAAAATCTTTTCAATTCAGCTGAATACTTTGAGAGCCTGAAGCCTTGTCAAATCCACATAAATATTGTTTAAGTTTATGAAGTAGCATTGGGACCTCAGAAGTAGTTTTGCTTCATCAAAACCATGCAGTTATTCAATAAACAATAAGGTTTTCAGAAAAAAAGAATGAACCTGGAGGGTTTTTTTGGGGGGGGAATTCTCGAGCTGTATTCGGATAATTGAGGTTATCTGAATTCCCTTGTATTAGGTATTAAGAGAAATAAAAATTATCATATTTTCTGAAATATAACCTACCTGATTAAACATGGTGGGCCAGATGATGTCATCTGCAGAAATAGTGAGAACTGCTTCTGGTTGAGCCAAAAGATCTATCTTTCCAACTTTGACTCTAATAAAGGACTGATTTGGGAATGTGACCCAGTTAATAATATCAAATGCAGCAATTAATTTCCCATTTTTATCAAAGGAGACCTTTTCCCCAGCACTGTTGTTAAATGAAACACTTCTCAAATAGTAGTGCAGCTAAACAAATAAATAAATAAATAAACACAATCAAGAATTATTATATAAGATTATGCAACCACTCAAAAGAAAAGTACATAAAAGATATTTAGTGATCATCTTATTAACCTTTTATAATCTCTAAGAATTTCAACAGTAAAAACAATGAACCAGTGCAACAACCTGCCTCCAGAAGCGGTGAATGCTCCAACATTGGAAGTTTTTAAGAAAAGACTGGACAGCCATTTGTCCAAAATACTACAGGGTTTCCTGCCTGAGCAGGGAGTTGGGCTAGATGACCTTCAAGGTTCCTTCCAACATTATTATTGTTATTGTTATTGTTATTATCTTGTATATAATTGTATGTAATTCATAATTCATTCAAAGATCTATATACTATATTCTATAGACTTTAATACTAACAAACAATATTATATGTAGACCTTTGATTGTACTGTTTTGTTGTCAACCACCAGGAAAACATTCTGAACCATGGGGATAAATTGCAATGTTAATAAATACAATAAATTGCAATAAAGATTGTCAATATTGCTAAGTTTCCAAATAGAATGAACAAACTAATGAACATAAAACATAAATTAGTTGGAAAAGAGGAAAAATAGATAAAGCTGCTAAGAAGTAGCTGTATACTGGAATTCATATTATGACTAGTAGGTGTCAAAGATTTATTTTTTCTAATAATTTTCCTAATTTTATAACTACACTGCAGTGATTGTTTCACTGAATTGTGACGGTGAAGGTATCCATGAAATTTCTCTTTGTATTATTCAACTATACCTGTTGCTTTTGTTTTCTTTTGTTTTCATTCTATTAGTTTTGCTAAGTTTTTAATATAAGCAGCCTTGATTCTTTCCAATTTGGCTGCCATAAACTTGGATCATAATGATACAATTTTGAGGACCAGTAAAGCTATGGAGGTAGGCAATAAAATTCTTCCATGTTTACTGTTATCTTCTTTAGATAATAAAATAACAAGCAAAGATCATTTATGATACAACTAGATGAGATACAATTGGGCATCATCTCCAAATGTTGCTAGTTCCTCCATTCCTGGCACCCCATAATACCTCCTGGTCACATGATCTAAATTAGTGGGTATGCAGGCCACTCTTTGCAGATATATGGACTGTGGAATAACATTGCTGGAGATCTAGATGTTGGGTGGAACAGTATCCCTCTTTAGATTCAGATGGCCCTGATCATGCTAACATTTAACTTAGACCTGGCAGTTCTCTTATTTGGGCAAATAAGCTGCTGTTAGATTGGTGACTAGATTTATTGTTGCTCTTTCTTTGTTTGAAATTGGACATTTTTTTTACTTCTGATATTGTTAGTTTAATTTTATTGTTACAGTTTGAATTTTTGTACACCCACCAGAGTCATTGCTGTGAGATGGCCAGTTATAAATAATAAATAAATACAGAGAAGTCAAACATACCCAGAGATGCAATTTGTATCAATTCTTCCTAATTAGACATCCCACACACGAGCACCATATACAGAGGCAATATATACCCTATATAGACCACACATACAAAAGGGATGCACACAATAAGTCACCACACGGAAGAAAACACTAGGGCCTCTTGTTGACACTAGTGGTGAAAATTGGAAAGACTTTTAGAAGTCATGCTTTGCTTTATGTTCCTATCTTGCTTTTAAAAGAGACATCAGAAACATTTCTAATGACAGAAAAAAAATCTATTTAGGTTTCTACAATAGTTCTTTTCTTTTGGATATGTATTTTGTGGGTAAGTTCTCTGAGCTTCCTGGTTGCCTACTGTATGTTATAATACATCCATTCCAACAGAATAACACAGAATGATGATTGCACACATTTTATAATGATTTTAGATTTAGATTTTAGATTTTATTAGATTTATATACCACCCTTTCCCAAAGGACTCAGGGCGGTTTACAGGGCATTTTAAAATCACATCAATATAAAATACAAAGTTAAAAGAGAATTAAAAGATTAAATTATCCCTGAAAATAAAACCCCAGTTAAAAATTCTCAGCCTGGGTAAGAGAGCTCAAAGAGCCAAGTCTTCAGGTCCCAGCGGAATGAGCGTAGGTCAGGGGCAGTCCTGAGCTCCACAGGCAGCTGGTTCCAGAGGGCAGGTGCACCCACAGAAAAGGCCCTCTCCCTGGGTGTTATCCGCCGGCAATCTTTTACCGGTGGCACCCTGAGAAGACCCTCCCTCTGCGAGCACACTGGATGAAGGGAACTTGATGATGGCAGCAGGTGTTCCCTCAAATATCCTGGACCCAAGCCATTTAGGGCTTTATAGGTCATCACCAGCACTTTGAATCTCACCTGGAGAGCAACTAGAAGCCAATGCAGCTCACGGAGTAGAGGTGTTACATGGGAGTATCGGAAGACCCCCATAACAACTCACGCGACCGCATTCTGCACCAGTTGTAGTCTCCGAATGGTCCTCAAGGGCAGCCCCATGTAGAGAGCATTGCAATAGTCTAAACGGGAGGTCACGATCACATGAGTGATGGGATTGATTTTTTTTTAACGGTTGCTGGAATTGGGTATGTGTAGTTTAACGAAGAGAAGGGTGAGGGGTGACATGATAGCAGTGTTCCAATATCTCAGGGGCTACCACAAAGAAGAGGGAGTCAAGCTATTCTCCAAAGCACCTGAAAGCAGGACAAGAAGCAACGGATGGAAACTAGTCAAGGAGAGAAGCAACCTAGAACTAAGGAGAAACTTCCTGACAGTTAGAACAATTAACCAGTGGAACAACCTGCCTCCAGAGGTGGTGAATGCTCCAACACTGGAGGTTTTTAAGAAGAGACTGGACAGCCATTTGCCTGAAATGGTATAAGGTTTCCTGCCTGAGCAGGGGGTTGGACTAGATGACCTCCAAGGTCCCTTCCAACTTATTATTATTATTATTATTATTATTATTATTATTATTATTATTATTATTATTATTATTATTATTATTATTAATATTATATTCCAGCTATGTTAATCCTCCTGCATTAGTGAGCTGAATCCCTTACCTGCCCTGGTTGATTCTGAAGAAACTTTCTCCCATGGCTGATCCATGTTCTGTGTCTGAATTTGTATGAATACATGGCTTGCAGAGCATATGCTACATTATAAACAGCATTGTAAACATTATAGCTCTGGCCAGTCATACCTATTTCAAAAACAGATGCAGGAAGATCTTCCATCTTCTCATTCCCAGTGCATCTGTCTCTGGTCTTTTCATCTATGAAGGCCTTAGGTAAAGAGCAATCAAATGCTTGTTCCCAGAAGACATTTATGAAGCTGTCCTGGCTTTTGGAAGTTGGGCTTCTAGTTAGAACAAATTCCTCAAATCCTAAAACTTTTTTTGAGGAAACTGTAAATGAAAGAGAACCATGGATAAAATCTAGTCCCCAATTTTTTTGAAAAGGAAGGGATGTGAATTCCATCTGGGCTGTCATAATCCATACTTTACCTTTGGTTTTCAAAGGTATGTCTTCAAACATTGAAACATAAGGAATCATTCTCAGAAATATCATGATCTGATTTTCCCCATATATGATGACAACATTGGCAGTGCTCTGCATGATATTTCTGTATGTTTCAAGCCAGTCATTGACCATTATACCTATATCAGTGGAAAAAGATTCTTTGGGCAGTTCTTCAATGAAATCGAAGCAGATACCTTTCTGGGAAAATGAGATATATGCACTCTGTACAAACCTTTCACCACTGTGACTTTCAAAAAAAACTAATCCAATCCATATCCATTTGAAATGCAATAGCAACTGGAGAATCCCCATAGTTTGATTGTCATCATCTGGAAACATTTGGTGAAAAAAATCAGCCCTGTCATAGTTATTCATCAATGGAGCAGAGCCGTAGATGATCTGAAGGACATTTAAAAACAAATAAGAACCTTAAAGGATGGACCCTCAAAATCTTGATACTTGTTTTTCATTCTCTGTAAAACTTAATTGCAAATGCTTATTCAGATCTAATTTAACACATTTTTCTAGCTTATGAAAACATCACTTTTCTTATTTTCTCTGAATATGATTGCATTGCAAAGTGCAGATATTGTAAATTGATTAATTCAGGAAATGTTACCTACAGATGGACAACTCTCAGTATGGCTGAGAAGGATTATTGAACTTGAGTGCAATGAACAACATTTCTTCAAACTTAAGTGTCATATAAAGATACTATTTCATATTTGAGATCTCTTTTATGACATACTCAGCCAGTTTCCTGATATCATAACACTATGTCTCACAGACCTGAAGATCAATTTCATAGAATGAAATATCTAATTCTATTTAAAAAAATAAAATAAAATCCAATATTGGCAATATCATATTGTTTTATTCCTTTGCTCAGCTAAAATATTAGCAACCATATCAAAGAATTAAACAAATCATTTGTCATATTAAGCATGTAAGTAATCTTGGCTTCCTTTAAGAAGTACCATAAATCATGACAATTTAATACACTTATGCTCACTTTCTGTATTATTTTGCAATGAAACTTTTTTTTAGAAAATGTCCTGAATGGATTAACCTTAACATTTAGAAAAATCTTAATGCAATAAATAGAATGAATAGTATGGCAATAGTGAGTTTCATAATACAAGTGGGGAAAGATGATGTTGGCCAAGGTCAGCTGTCAACGTTGTCTGCAACTCTTTAAAGAAACATGTCTTTTCCAGGAAAAGAAGCATTTAAGGAGGTATTGCCAAGTGTTGTCTAACTAACACCCTTTCCAAATAAGCTTTTTTTCCCCACTTCAAATACAGATTTTTGCACACCCCTAAGAAAATTTAACTCTCCCCCTGTAACCCCCCCCCAAAAAAATATATCTTGCTTTGCTCTATAATTCTATGTTTCCTAGAACACAATTGATGGAAATGATTTCATTATAGGGGTCATACGATATGATAAGAAAGGAAGCTTTGCTTTCTTAAGGTTTCTTATTTAGGCAGGATTATTTTTTTTATATTTTAATTCCATTTATATCCCGCCCTTCTCCGAAGACTCAGGGCGGCTTACAAGCTTAGCAGTCACCCTCTCATATTCATTATTAAATAATATAATGTTGGATATCACCTTGAACAGGGTATGGTCAGATCAATGGAGGAAAAGACTTACTATCCATGGTGACTGTAGTGAATATCCTATAAAGAAAATAATGCAAATGATGATGGTGATTTGGCTTGGTAGATAGAATGAGCATTGTCCAATAAACAGAGATGTTGTAATATCTGAGTCTCAGCTAGAGCATAATATCTTTACTTAAAATGCTACTGTGCTAGGAGATGGAGTTTGCTACCAACCATCTGCACAAAAACTTTTGTGTTGCTAATGTTGGTTTCTAAAGCCATATGACCTAGCATTTATGAAACTTGTTATAAAGAACAACAAAAGTATGTAAAGCTTATAGGATACCCAATTTTTCTTGAGCAGTTCTTGCCCGGGGACCTTATAAATGTGCACATTTGTTTAATGAATCGAAAGGATACTTTCCATATGAAAAAATCTTACCTGTGGGACTTTATAAAGCCTCAAAATGTTGCCTATGTGTTGACAGATGTGAGAGTTTGGTCCTGCAATTACAGCAATTGTATTGTCCTGGCTGTCACATTTATAATTAGGGATGAATTTGTCCTTACTGGAGAGAAGCTCCATTGAAGCAAAATAAGTCCATCTTGGCATGAAATAGCTATTGAAAATTTGGATTCCTAGGGTGATGTTAGGTAAGAGAGAAGACCTTTCATTGATTTCATTGACAGTGAAAACCAAGGACAGGATATGTTGGTAGTTCTGCAAGAATACCCTAGAAGAAGAATTAGACCTTTAGCTATAGTATATCTGTTGTTTTTTTTAAATGAAAATGTCTGTATTTAAACATTTATGCTAGCAACATTTATTTATTTTATTTATTTATATCCTGCCATTATTATTTTTACAAATAAGGTGGTGAACATATCCAACACACCTTCTTCCTCCTATTTTCCCTACAATATCAAACCTATGAAGTGAAGTCTGAGTGAGAGTGACTCAGCTGGCTTTCATGGCTAAGGCAGGAGAAAACTCACTAGAACATTGCAAAAGCATTAGATATTTTGCATCCCAATGCAAAAATTTGCAAAATGGCACTCATAAGAACCATGTGCAAAATTCTTATTGAAAACTAATGAAATACCCTCAGTGAAACAAACATGAATAAAAGTAAAAGTATTTTTGCTCCTGATCACACAGATTGCAGTGCTGTGAACTGTTAATGTAGAGATCATTTCAATATGTTTTTTTAAAAGGAAAAATATTAAAATAGGTAACATAGAATATACAATACTGAAAACATTTATAGCTATAGAAGAATAACAAAATGGCATAGGGAATATTTTTTGTGTTTA
This sequence comes from Vipera ursinii, assembly GCF_947247035.1. Lineage (NCBI taxonomy): Eukaryota > Metazoa > Chordata > Lepidosauria > Squamata > Viperidae > Vipera > Vipera ursinii. Next base: position 9,014,717 of record NC_139517.1, on the reverse strand, counting down.
GACTTTTTAATTTAATTTTAATTTTATATTGTATTGTTTTTAAATTTTGCCTTGTAAACCACCCTGCGTCCTTTGAGAGTAGGGCGGTATATAAACCAAATAAATAAATAAATAAATAAATAAATAAATAAATAAATAAATAAATAAATAAATAAATATTCCAATAGTATAGAACAAAATGTTTATGATCAACTCTAAGAATTCTTTCACACTAGCAAGTTCAGCCTCAAGGGAGTGGGGAAAAAATACAAAACTGATTATTGTGCTGGCAATCATACTACCGATTATGCAGCCTTTTCTCTTAGCATTTGCAATGTTTAAATGCCAGCTGATATATTCGACAGAAAGAGGCACATTACATTAGAGGGGGAAAAAATAAATGGAACTATTTAACTTTTTTTAAAAAAATAGTGCAACAATGAGGTTAGCTGCTTTCACTGAGATATAATTAAATCTCTCTCTCCCACTCTGCATATGCATTCTAGACTGCCATATAATAGAATGACAATTATCAACTTCATACATGAGATCCCCAACTGGATCCTCAGACATATGTCTTCTGAATGTTGTCAGATCAGAAATCATGTAGATTTGAGAAATAATTCCCCCAATGATGAGATCTCCTGATTGATAATATTTATATTGAATAGGAAGAGGTTTGCTAATAATACATTTAGTTTCAGGGGTACAGGATACCCATTGGGATAATAACAACATTAGCATTGTGAATGATGCCATGACAGGCCACCATCTACTGGGTGTTGTTCAAAACACTGACACTGAAGCACCTTTGAGGATCACTTTGCTGCCCAATTACCATCTGACTTCAAGCCATAATTGGATAATGCAGTTCTTCAGATTCCTAGGACTGTGTGGGTCTTTTGCTCCAGCTATGAAGGAAAGAAGGAACACTGAGATTCAAATCTTATTTCATTGTTTTTTCCAGCACATCATATTGAGGATTTAAGAAGTCAATTTAATCATAGTTATTTTACTAATTACAGGGGAGGTACAACTACATGCAGTAGTTAAAGCTTCTTTGTAATGCTGCAGAAAATAAATGAACTATATTTAGATTTAAAAATATTTATGTGTGAATTAAATTAATAGCATATCCGTTTCAATGGGACTCTTCCTAGAATAATAGATACATATCCATTATAACATTTCAGCATACACTAGAATAGAATAGAATAGAATAGAATAGAATAGAATAGAATAGAATAGAATAGAATAGAATAGAATAGAATAGAATAGAATAGAATAAAGTTGGAAGGGAACATGAAGGTCTTCTAGTCCAACCCCAGGCTCAGGGGTTGTACCATTTCATCAAATGATTGTCCAAACTCTTCTTAAAAACTGCCAGTGTTGGAACATTCACAACTTCTGGAGGCAAATTGTTCCATTGGTTAATTGTTCTGTCAGGAAGTTTCTCCTCAAGTCTCTTCAATTACACTATCATTGTATCACCATCACAATTAATGTTTCAGGTTGAGGGTCTGCTACACCCTAGTATCAATAAATAGAATAGGACAGATGAGTTGAACTGGGAATAAAGTTTATTCAACATTTCAGCTAGGGCAAATCTGCAGCAACTACTTACCCACACAACTACCAATTCTTACCATCCCATCCTCACTCCTATGTTATGATGGGTGCAAAACAAGACTGATAACAAAAAAAACCCCTTCTGATTATTTATTTTCACAATGAGTAACTTATGCAGCCTCAGAGTCAGAGACAATGCTTATGGAGGGGAAACTGGTGAGATGGACTACAATGAAGCAGCACTTTTCCAGGAAGAAGAGACCACATTCCAGAAAAAAGAAGAGGGGGAGATAAGAGACAGCACAGCCAAGAGTTGGATAGGAGACAAAGAGTAAAAATAGCTACTACCTAGAAGCTCCCAGGGTATATCTGTTAAGTTGAGAGTAGTAAGGTTTTAGTCTTGCAAGATTTTTCTGTTTTTCTTTTTCTTTTTACAACCCTTTAATCCCTTGCTTCAGGATGTGGTCAAAGTTCCTGAATGGAGCTGAGCATTTACTAGCTGGATGTCCTTCCTGATGCCTACATGGAATTTGCAGCAGATATTTTCTTTTTATTCCAATAGAGAAACATCTGTCACTCCCTAGGATTGAACTCTCAACCTTCTGAGTGGGAGGTGAGCATCTTCATGCCACTCTTTACAAGATTCGCCTGTTATTTGTAAGAAAGAAAGAAAAGAAAAGAATTGAACTTTGAATGAATTGCTTTGCTTCTTTCTTGGCTTAACCTGACACTCAGCTTCATTAAGTGGCTTTCCCTTGGTACCAACCCATGTCATCACTGCCAGATAGTCATCATAAGACTTGTGTTACCTTGCAAAGCTATTTTAAAATATTTTATTCAGGATACACATTCTACAACCCGCCCCCTTGCTTCAATATCACCTCATTTAATCATTCACAGAAAGTGTAAAACCTGATTCTGTAATGACTCCAGGGAGCTATAAGACAGAAGCAGGAAACATTAAAAGCAACTTTTCAGTGAACCTCTAAACTAACACATGTTGTTGTTGTTGTTGTTGTTCTGTTGCTGTGTCATGTCTGACTCTTCACAATCCCATGGACCCATAGCATATTAGTTCTCCTTTTTTCCACTGTCTCCTGGAGTTTGCCCAAATTCATGTTCATAGTATCAATGACACTATCAAACTAACACAGAAAGTTTATTATTTGCAGGTCTTGATCATCTGCTCTGGGTTGCAAGCTGTCTTGGACAGATAAGTTACTTAGAAAATTAGGTAGAACATAAACTCTTCCCTGGGTCTATTATATCTACTGGCTTTTCTTCAGAATTCATTTAAAGAGCTATTCACTAGTCCTTCACCTGGCAGAAAGTTCTGTATTGACCTTGTTAGAAGAAAATCTTAGGTTGGAACAAGGTCTGTCATCCAGAGAACAAACAGGGCAAGTTACCTGGAGCAGAAGCATAGTTTATTCCAGAAGTTAAGTTTAGCAGTTGAAGGTTGTAACACAAGTAACAGTTGTCAAGTGTTTGTTTTTATGTTTTTTCTTTTGTTCCTTCCAGGCACACAACCTACCTTCTAGGAAATATTGGATACTGTATTTATTTATTTATTTTATTTTAATCCCATTTATATCCTGCCCTTCTCCGAAGACTCAGGGCGGTTTACAATCTAAGCACAAATCAATGTACTTATCAATAGCCTTCATTCTATGTATATGCCTGGCTTTGGGGGGGGGGGGCAAGCAGCATTATTACAAAGTCAGCTTATTGCCCCCAACAATCTGGGTTCTCAATCTGTAACTAGCTGAATGGCCAAAAGTGGGAGCATGGTGGTTAGGTACCCTGCTGTGCTTACAAGATTTCTTCCTGCTTAATAGACATTGAGGCTGGAGATAGAAATCAGACAAAGGGAACTTTTGTTTATTCTGAAAGGAATATTTACTATCTTTGTCCAGTCTTGGATTCTTTGTCAAGTTTCTTATCTTTTCTTTTAGTGTAATTTCTCATTTTTTTGCCTTGGAAATAGCTACAAGGATGGAATGTGAGGAGCAAGGAAGGATTGACTGGCAGATTCCTTCCCACATTACCATTGCTGATCTGTAGCCTCTCAGAGGAAGAAAGCTATCAAATAGTAGTGATCTTATCATATTATGTGCAGGTGAATTAAGAAAAGGGATTCCATCTCCTCTTAAACAGCTAAACTGGTGGTTTTATACTTCTTTCACTCTTGAAAGCTGAATCCCAGACTGGGAAAAAGGGCAGGTGAAGAAGGGGCTGGCTGCTTCAAAGCCCCCAAATCTCTGATCTGCAAGACCAACAATTTGACATTTTCAAAGAAGCCTCACCCTTTCTTAACCTCCTTCAGCCCTGGCAAGTGACTTCCAGCTGAAAGGGATAGCAAGAGAAACAAGGACTTGACTTAGAGAACTGAGAAGGAAGAGAGTGGATGATTGGTGACCTTTTAATTGCACAATATAGTGCAAAAGAGAGAAGCTCAAGTCCTATGGCACCTAACACAGCAAAGGGTAGGGAGTGACCTCTCCCACAAAACAACACTGACTGGAACTGGCCCCAAGGAAGGAAGAGAATTTTGGTAAAATGGTGCTCCCCAATTCCAAAACACCAAAGCTAAGATGAAGGATACTGTAGTCAGTGGTATCAAATGTCTCCTGTAACAGGCTAGAGAAATGGACTGAAATACAGTATATACATAAATGCTTGGAAGCTGACTTGCATCAAGTGTATTTGTTCGAATGGAAGTTATTTTTCAATAGACTAGGACTTTTATACTCGGAATTTAGACTCAAAATAATGATCTAGTGGCCTAGAGTAGGGCTTTTCAACCCTTTCATTGATTGTACCACTTTTAGGATATGGCAATATTCAAGTACCACCTAGCAAGATGTCAAAAACTTGATAACAAAAACAACAACAACAACAAAACTGTTCAAAGTTCCAATTGCACTGAAATGACTTATGACCATTGCAGCATGTCCAGGGTCACCCTGAGTCTTCGGAGAAGGGCGGGATATAAATGGAATTAAAATAAATAAATAAAATAAATAAATAAAATAAAATTTATATTTGGATGCTTGGCAACTGATTCATATTTATGACAGTCGCAGAGTCCCAGGGTCATTTAATCCCCTTTTGCAACCTTTGGACAAGCAAAATCCCTTGCAGCAAAACTTTCAGCTAACAATAGCAGAGCAATAGAAGTTAACACGAGACATCAGCCATCAGCTAAATAAAAAGGTAAAGTTAAAGGTTCCCCCGCACATTCGTGCTAGTCATTTCTGACTCTAGGGGCCAGTGCTCATCTCTGTTTCAAAGCTGAAGAGCCAGCGCTTGTCCGAGGACGTCTCCGTGGTCATGTGGCCAGCATGACTAGAAGCTAAAGGTGCATGGAACGCTGTTACCTTCCCACCATAGTGGTCCCCATTTTTCTACTTGCATTTTTATGTGCTTTCGAACTGCTAGGTTGGCAGAAGCTGGGACGAGTAACAGGCGCTCACTCTGTTATGCGGCACTCGGGATTCGACCCGCCGAACTGCTGACTTTCTGATTGACAAGCTCAGCGTCCTAACCCACTGAGCCACTGCGTCCCTTATCAGCTAAATATAAATTGCCAAATACTCCTTAAGAACACAAAGCCCACATTGCACAAATCCCAAAACTTCAGTCACAAAAGCACATAAGAATCCTTTCACTCTCCATCTCCCTCCTTCCATGCCTCACCTCCAGCTGATGCTGCCTTTCTTCATTGCTGCCTTTCTTCATTCCTTGTGGACGGTGACCCCCTCCCCCCGCTGCATTTCTTGCCTGTTGTAGATTGGCTCATGGTCAGTCTTCTTGATCTTATCTCCTCTCCCCCCATCCTCCTCTTCCTTCTTCTTTCCTTTTGGTGCAGCTGGAGCTGACTCTGCCTCCTCCCAAGGCTGCCTCTTTTTTCTTTCTCCTTTCCTGCCCAAACTGCCTCCTTTTATAGCCTCTCCTGTCACCACATCCCTCCTCCTCCTTTCTCTTCTGGTTGAGCTGGAAGTGAGCCTGGGTCCTTTGCCTCACACCAGCCACTCTGCAGCTCCGGAGGACTCTCTCACCATAAGTCCTGTGCTGCGCTGGCTCATTCCCTCCCCCACTACACTTGTCTGGGCAGTGCCATGTACCACCTGCCATATGCTAATGTACCACAGGTGGTACATGTACCACCAGTTGAAAAGCCCTGTTCTAGAAGACCTCCAAGGTCCCTTCCAGCTCTATTCTGATTCTGAATCATTTTTATAATATTATTGAAAATTTTCTCAGAAAGAAAAATAAAGTAATATAGAAAATGGAATTAAAAAAGAAAAGACATGGCAGGGAAGTCGAAAATGCTTTTTATCAGTAGTTCTGGCAGCCTAAGATTGCTAGTTCATTTTGTTAATGCATGCATGTTATATAGGGCACATCCCAGTGGGTGAACTGGAACCAGGTGGCAGAGTGAGCTCCTGCCCACATAGCAGTTCAAAAGAATGTAAAAATGCAAGTAGATAAATAGATACTACTCTGGTGGGGGAAAAAACTAGCAGCATTTTATGTGGAAGCAGGAGCTGGCACCGAATCTGCCCAGATACAAGATGACATTGGAGGAAGAAAGACCATATGACCTGACATCTTTCGAACCCTGCTAGCCAGCTGATGCAAGGCTAGTTCACCCCCTTGCTGTTTTGAGACTTGCTCTCATCCTTTGTAAACCCCTTTATTGCTTGGTGTCAGCCAGAGACAATTTCTTCCAAGAGATGACAAACAATATGCTCCTATCTGTTAAGAATTTCCAGGACCTACTATTCTAAATTGGTGATTTTTTCATATATAATAATAACAAATATAAAGACAGTAATAAGACTAATCATGATTGTCAGGAGACACACTTAAAGTGGATTGAGGAGTGTTAATAGCCTTTGTAAGGTTCCCATCTGCAGTTAAAGTTAGCCTAGGATTTTTATCTTAAAGTCTGACCTTTCCCTCCTTTTCACACAAACACACAAGAACACACTCCAGATAGTTCTTTAGGTGTTTAGCTAAGAATCTAGAAGGACAAGAAAATGTACAGAAAAGTTCAAGAATGAATTGGTTCCTTCTATGTGGTGTGCCCATAGCATTCTTATCAGTGCTTTGGCCACAAGTAATATGTAACATTTCTCATAGTAAATGCAGCATCACTGATCCTCTGCCTATTCTTCACAAGCAATATCAGTCAGGGAACATCAACATTGCTGGCATAATTTCTCAGCTCTACCTGTTTCATATGATGATGGACTTCAAGACAGCTCCTTCTAGTGACCTCTTTGAGGATAGTATGTAAGTACTCAGTCATGGCCAGAGAGATGTGTGTAAAATAAACTGAATATGAATGAGTGTTAAGAGCATTGTTTGAATGTTTATAGATGCCTAGAGTAGAATGTGTCATTTGGTCCTGAGGTATCTTTGAGTAAAAAATAATAATAATTGCTGGTTATTTGTGCAATATATTCATATGTACACCGTCTTTGCATGTGCATAATGATTTTATGCCATTTACACTTTTTACATATTTGTTGCATTTACTTGATTTATTAATCTGGTGTCACCAAATACCAATTTGTTTTTTACTGAATGGATATTTATTTTTGTTCAACTGCTAGTCTCCCTGCTTTCCCTAAATGTCACCATTTTTAGATTACGCCTGTAGAAGCCAGGTCTTTTCTTTGGAGATACTATACCATATACTTAATTTAATTATATTATTGTACAACCAAAAGTATTCAAATGGTACTTCCTCTCTACAACACAAAAGCTGCATGAAGGGAGCTGAGAACCAGGGTCCCCTCCCTAGTATCATGCAATTTTGGTCACCACAGTACAAAAAAATATGTTCAGACTTCGAAAAAAAAAGTGCAAAGAAGAGCAACTAAGATGATTAAAGGCCTGGAGACAAAAACATATGAAGAACGGTTGCAGAAATTGGGTATGATGCCCTAGAGAAAAGAAGGACTAGGGGTGAAATGATAGCAGTATTCCAGTATTTGAGGGGCTGCCACAAAGAAAAGAGGGTCAATTTAATTTTTGCAAAGCAACAGAAGGCAAGACAAGAAACAATGAATGGAAACTTATTTAATTCTATTTTAAAGTGTACTTTTTTGTATTGTTTTAACTCGCCCTGTAAACCGCCCTGAGTCCTTCGGGAATAGGGTGGTATATAAAATAAATAAATAAATAAAATAAATAAATAAACTAATCAAGGAGAGAAGCAACCTGGAATTAAGGAGAAAGTTCCTAATAGTGAAAACAATAGATCAGCTTTCCTTCAGAAGTTGTAGGTGCTTCATCACTGGAGGTTTTTAAGAGAAGACTGGACAGACACATGTCTAAACAGGGGTTGGACTAGAAGACCTCTAAGGTCCCTTCCAGTTCTTTTCTGATTGATAGTAATGTCTTTTGATGAAGATCCTAACTTAATCTAGCATGGAACAGTATTTTAGTCTTGCCCTGTAAATCTTTCCAGAGAAAAGATGGAATTGAAAAAAGAAAGATGTTATGATAAAGAACTTCACTATTGATCTCATTAGTAATAACTATATAACACATGCTTCACAGCTTGCTACTTACTGTAACCTCCATGGTCGATAGTGAAGGGATCACTGACATACTAAATCCTTCCAGTACAGTCATAGAAAGAAAAGATAGAATGCTAAGCAGTGATAGGGGGAAAAACTGATTCATATGACTGCTTCCAGTTCTTTCTGATGAATTGCTTTGATTAGATTACCAACTAGTTTAAATAACGAGTGTGAATCAGACCTATTATATATATTTAGAGAGAGTGTGAATCAACTCCACACATTATACTTGAAAGGAAGGCTGAAATAATTACCATATTCTGTGTTAAATGTATTGTAGCAGTTCATGTACCTCTCTCTTCAGAATCATGACTCAGATTTATCAACATATCCTGGCTTTAGCATTTGCAGTTGAGGAGATCAATACTAATCCCCAGATTTTACCCAATGTTACACTGGGCTTCAGAATCTATAACAGCCATTTCACTTCAAAATGGATATACCATGCGTCAATGGAACTCCTTTCATCTAAAGACAGATTAATCCCTAATTACAACTGTGACATCCAGAAATATCCAGTAGCAATAATTGGAGGACCTGACACTGATGCATGTCTTCATGTGGCTATAATTCTGCAGATCTACAAGTTTCCTCAGGTAACCTATATCTATATAGGTTACATATATATGCAGTACATACAGTATACAATCTAGTTAAATATAATATTCCTTTTAGCTAAGACTTGGTCCCTGGGATAAAGCAAAACAACTTAGTGAAATCAAGTGGCATATTTCGCTTTCAGCTTTGTTTTGGAATCTGTGAAATGCACTTATTAATGTCAATTGGTGCACCATTTGTTGCTGGATACATTCACAAAGCATATTTAAGAACTAAAGTAGCCCCTTTTCTGAGTTCACAAAATAGACTGAATGTCTGGATTTATAAAGCATAGGAAGAGACAAAGAAATGTAAGCAGACTTAACACTAACAAAGCTTGATAATTTGTGTAAAATTATCATTGAAATCTTATAATAGAGAATGCTGAAGGTATATTACTGTCAAATAATATGAAATGAAACTAACATTTTACTTACAGTACACACTACCAGTTTGAAAAGTATATGAATATATCTTATAAAAAATCAAATCATATTGTCTCCTTTCTGAATCCTTCTGTATTTTCGACAGTTGACATATGGCTCTGCTCCAATGACACATGAGGACAAACAGGCTGGTTTTTATCACCAAATGTTTCCAAATATGGATTTTCAGTATAAGGGAATTCTTCAACTACTGAAACATTTTATGTGGACATGGATTGGAGTCTTATGTGTTAATAATGACAATGGGGAGAGGTTTGTACAAAATGTGGTTCCCATGTTTTCCAAAAATGGAATCTGCTTTGACTTCATTGAAAGATTTCCATTAATTTCTTATTCTACTGACATTCTCACTATGGTGAAAAAAGGGATGATAATGTATAGTATTCTGATGAACAGCACTGTCAATTCAGTGTTAATTCAAGGTGAAATTGATATAATGATAGTTTTGAGAATGTTTCCCAGTATGTCAAAATTTGAAGGGATAGAATTACAAGAAAATGCTAAAATCTGGATTATGACAGCCCAAATGGATTTCACATCTCTTCCCTTCCAGCGATGGGAAGACCTAGATTTTCTCCATGGTGCTCTATCCTTTGCAGTTCATTCAAGGGAAGTCCTAGGGTTTCAGGAATTTCTTCAGATGAGAAAACCAAACGTCAGTCAAGAAGATGGCTTTATTAGGGTTTTCTGGAAGGAGGCATTTGGATGTGTGTTCTCAGGCTCCATGATAGATGAGAAACACAACTCTGTGATGGACAATCAACCAATCTGCACTGGTGAGGAGAAGCTAGAGACCCTCCCAACATCTGTTTTTGAAATGGACATGACTGGCCACAGCTTTAGCATTTACAATGCAGTCTATATTGTGGGACAGGCAATACATGCTGTTCATTCAACCACCTTCAAATATAGAGCAAGACTTGTTGAATTTCTCAAACTTCACCCATGGAAGGTAATGACTCAAGGACACTGACAAGTGCCGAGTATGTAGATTTGTCTCCATGTTATCTAACAACTAAATTAAATATTTAGTTTAATATCACTTTCCTTCTGGTCATAGTGTATTTCTCTTCCTATAAAACCTTAAATAAGGTTTTTATAAAGGGAGAGTGTAAAGGAAAAAAAAAACTGATTTTCATTCCAGATGTTTTCTACCTTTCTATTGAAGTTAATATATCTGAGACACATGGAACACTATTGCAGTCCCACAATGCAGAAAACAGCCTGATATTTTTTATTATTATTTCTGTTTCTTTTTTTATGGATTTTGGAATACTTTTAAACTTATTTTAATTATTCAATAGTATATTTCCTAATTAGTGATTGCATTAACTCGTTCAAATATAATTGCTTTCTCCAGTGATTCCTAACAATTAGCAGATGAAAAAAATGTGTTTTCCAATCCAGTCATCAACAAAAGGGCCAAAAAAGCTCTAAGATATTGATATTTATTAACATATATAACAATCAGCATGCTCATCTCAACTCTTATCAGTAAGCAAAATAAAATAGTCCTGATATCTTAATGTAAACCAAATTAAAGAAAATCAAATTTACTATGACAAAATGAGATCACTTCTCCCTTAAGAAAAAAAAAAACAAAAGAAAACAAACTAAGAGAATTTTTCCCATTCCAAATGCAAACATTTCCAAATAAAACCATTCCAAACAGGAATTTATCCCATTCAAATAAACTTTCCATATCTTAACTCTCAACTATGACACAGCCACATTTTGCAAATATAAAGTAATCTCAATATCCTGATATGAATAAAAAACTAAAATTTAGCATAACAAAAAGAAATAATGTTGTGTTAAATGTAAACAAATCCAATATATCATATTTTTCCAGTTAAGATATAAGCAAATCTAAAACAAACAAACAACAAACCAAAAACTAAAACCCAACCCTCACTAGAATAACAACATATCTCATCTCATCTCTCAACAACTTTGTTTTCCTTTTATTTTTACACAGAAAAAAAAAATCCCTGTAATTCATCCTGATTGTTGTTGAACCTTGTTTTGTAATTCTATTATAAATTACTCTCACTGTTATGTTGGTATGAAATACAGTTTTCTTTTCCATTTATTCTTTGAAAATAATTCAGAACCTTAATGTTTGAAATCCAATATCCCAATATTTTCTTAGTCCTTAATTTATTTAAAATTTTCTATAACCCAAACATTGTTTTGCCTATTGTTGGTTTTTTTTCAGTTCTCAAAGATTATAAAAACAGATCTTCATATTCTTAAATTAAGGCTTGAAGGCACTCAACAGTATTTCCAACCTTGTCATTTTAAAAATGTGTAATTTTCTTGAAACAATTAATATATCTACAGTTCTAATTTTTGAAGGTGTTTAGCAAGGGAAGTGCACAAAATCAGTGTCCTTTGAAAGGCTGTTTTTGTGGCTGGATCTATTGTGGCAAATTACCTTTTCTCCTGATTCCCTCCCACTCAAGACGTTGTTACTTTTTTATATAAATGTTTTATTAATTTTCTATTTTCACAAACCAGTGCTCAATAGACAACGTGATGACTGAGTCCATTAAAAATTTGGTGATACATGAAAGTTTTTCCAACTAGGTCCAATGTTACACCTGCCAGTACATCCTCACTTCTTCTGGTAATAACATTTTTTCTGCATTAAGCAAATAGAATTCTTGTTAGTAAACATACAATTACATATCAACATTTGTTACATTTTTCTAATAATAATAATATCAGTTTTTAATTTCCCATCCATGTTCAAAGTGTCCCAATCATTTATAATTTCAAAACAAGTTGTATTTGGGCAACCAAAAGAATCCCTTATTCAAAATTCTTAACATATTCTTGTTTCCCTTTTCCTACCAGGATACAATATTCTGGTTACAAATCCTAGCTATCTAGTTATAAAAATGCTTCTATTTCTAACTATTTATTCTTAGCCATATTCAAACCTCAATAGTATAGTATCCCCTCTATTAAGTCAAAGCTTCTATTTCTTTCAATCTTACTCTAGCTTTCTTTCTTTGCCAACTAACCTTCCAAGTCAATGCATTTTGATCATCAGATAATTCTTCCTCAATTTTGTATATGCTATTTGGAACAAGAAAAACAATTTGGTTAAAATGTTTTTGGAAGGGCTAGCCCATTGATATTCATCAAACCACCTCCTTCCTTCTCTGATACCCCACAGTTCTAATAACAACTTTATCTTCCATTCCATCTGCTCTCCTTCCTTGTCATCCAGTATGTTCTGAAACCTTGATTTATAAAATGTTTTTTTTTTTCCATTTCCAATATTATTTTTGTATCTTCTGAGTTTTATCTGGGTCTGGTCATTTATTTTCTCCTTTGGATCATCAATGTTTGTGTCAGCATTCTCTAGTGTTCCTCCTATTTTCTGGGTTGCTGGTACCTTCTCTGTAGTTGTCTTCTGAGTTTGTAGATTTGAATTAGAAAATTGTTCTTTTATCTCCTTTGTGTTATTAGTAACCTGCTCACAAGCTAGAATAATTGTTTTTTGTATTAATTTCAGCATGGAAGGAATTTCTTTCTGTATTTTATCAGTATTTTCTTGATGACATGGCAAGTTAAGGCTGCTAAGAACAGATGTTAAAGATGATGCTTTACTATTTAATGCTGAGTATGAAACATCCATTTTATTTTATTTTATTTTATTTTATTTCTATAAGTGGCCTTTATAGATTTATCCAACTGACTGTCCATTCCTGGATCTCCCCTAAGCAGATACAAGTAGAGTTCATTTTTTCTATCCAATAAAAAAATATATCCTTTCTGTCCAAGGAAGAGACAGTTGTTTAACAATCAAAATTTATAATCCAAAGTGTTCTAAAAATAAAAAATAAAAAAAATCCACCATGCAATTATGTTCAAAATTCAGACAGGCCAAATTTATTTTTTTATCATCTCTGCGACACAGATAAGCAGCCCCTAAGCCTGTTCCTTTTTTCCCCCTCAACTGTAATTCTCAATAATAAAATAGTTCCAAGGCCAGCCAAATCTGGGCTTCAAGCCAGCCTTCTTTTAGGCATAAATAAGTTGTAGTGCCGTACTTCACCACTTTCCAGTTTTTAGATTCAAAACTTATATTGTTAAACTTTGCAAGTCTTTTTCTTTAGAAAAAAATAAATAAAAAAGTCTTAAAACCACTTTTGGTCCCCAAATTTTCAAACTCTAAGTATATTTTAATTCCAAATAAGTCTTATAGGTTTCACCAGTGTCCCCAAGAATTAAATTGACCGCTTTTCTTTTCTGAAGGAGTGGGACAGAAATTCCTTTTCCCTCTTTCATTGGGGTGGGGGGAATGCTTTGGGCAGATTTTCAGGAAGAGGTCTTAAAATCATAAAGAAAGGATCAGGTCTCACCAAGTTTCATCCACATTGCTGTAAAGTTGCTTGGTAGTGCTGGTTGGCTTCCATTGTCCGCAGCTTAGGGCTGGCTACATGAATGCAGCCAGTTTTTCCAACAGTTTGGATGGCTTCCTCAGATCAAATGGAGGGCTGCCACCCCCCTGTGATCAATGAAAGTCCCCTCCTTGTTTGCCACCTCTATGGGGCGATTTTTGACCCTTTCTATGGTACCCTAGAAGGTTAAACCAGATGCAAAAGATGGAGCCCCATCTTCCTGTGTCTACATCACCGTGAGATCCCAACCAGAAGTCCAAGACATTGTTATTTTGTTGCTTCTTTATGAAGAGCAGCTGCAAGCAGCTTGAGCCATCTCATACCCTCTCTTTGTCCAAAGAGGGTCATAAAAACCAATCTACTGTTGGATCCCTTATTTGTGGCTGCAAATATCAGCTCAAGTAAGTCTGTGGATTTTAAAAATTTTAACAGTATGGTAGACAATGTTTGTCTTCTTTATTAAGAGATAAGGTAAATATGAAAAGTTTCCCCCCCATATTTCTGAAGAGGAGTTAAATCTTCATCATTTTGTAGACCATGATGAAATGTTTAGTTCTTCTCTTCATTTACTATTTATGTTTTCTTATATGTGTAATTTTGTATTTTTGTAGCTCAATGAAATTGTAAGAAGGATCTCATTCAATAATATTGCAGGAGAAACAATATATTTCAACCAAAATGGAGAACTAGAGATTGGACTTGATGTCATCAATTGGGTGACATTCCCAAACAAGTCCTTTTTGAAAGTCAAAATTGGTGGAATAGGATCTGTGACTTCCCAAGAGGACATATTAGTGATCCATGAAGAAGCCATCATTTGGCCAAGCAGGTTTAATCAGGTAGGGCCAAAATTCATGTTTGGATAATGTTACTTATTTTAAATTGAATAAATATGAGCTGTGGAATACATCTAGTGATATTTCCTGTCTTCTGCCTGAAGTACTAAGAGATGGTCCAGGGAAACTAATGGAATAGGAAGGGAAGTTTAGTTGGAAATATTTCCTTCAGGTTAAATAAAGTCAGGGTGACTTAATAGCATGACCACATGAACATTCCTTCCTTCCTTCCTTCCTTCCTTCCTTCCTTCCTTCCTTCCTTCCTTCCTTCCTTCCTTCCTTCTTTCCTTCCTTCCTTCCTTCCTTCCTTCCTTCCTTCCTTCCTTCTTTCCTTCCTTCTTTCCTTTCTTTCTTTCTTTCTTTCTTTTCTTTCTTTCTTTCTTTCTTTCTTTCTTTCTTTCTTTCTTTCTTTCTTTCTTTTTTCTTTTTTTTTCTTTTATTCTACCCATCTCAATGCTATGGTGACTGGGTAGCTTACCAACAGTAAAAGATAAAGATAAAAAATACAATTAAGAAAGAATATGTAAAACTAAAACCAATATGGCAACAAGGTGAGGTGGTTTCCTCTTCCTCCTCCTCCTCCTCCTCATTCTCTTCTTCTTCTTCCTGTTAATCACCTTCGTTGAAGATTGTCCCTTTGGGGCTCCAAGCCAACTGGAAAAAAGCATGTTTTAATGCCCTTCCAGAAGGTCAAGAAGGTAAGAGTGCCTCTTATCTCTGGAGGAGACTGTTCCCCAGTTCAAGGGTCAGAGTAGAAAAAGCTTTTCTCCTTGACCCCACCAACTGGAATTCCTACACAGACAAGAACCATAGCAGACCCTTTCTGCTGGGGCAAATTGGATGGGCTAATCCCATTGTGGCAAGAGGACTCCTCAGATACCTGCACTGATGCCATAAGTCAGTGATGGCGAACATTTTAGAGACCGAGTGCCCAAACTGCAACCCAAAACCCACTTATGTAACATCGGGTGCCAGGTAGGTGTGGCCCATTGGGTGGGTGTGGCCCATTGACTGGGCATGGCCCATTGGCTGTGGTGGTAACAGCAGACTAGGTGGGACTAAAAAGTTTAATCAATCAATTCCAATTTTGTGAGATCTCTTTTTTCCCCACAAGAAGTTGAAATTGATTGATTGATTGAAACTTTTTTTTTTGCACACGGCGATGGAGGCCTAAAGCGAAAAGTTTTATAAAACCCAGCTGGAAGGCCTAGGACTGGGATGATGGCACACATGCCCACAGAGAGGGCTCTGTGTGCCACCTGTGGCATGCATGCCATAGGTCCGCCACCACGGCCATGAGTTATAACCTATATAGATCCAAAAATCAGGATAACTAAATCCTTTTACACCTACCTGATTTTCTCTGATGACTTTTAAAGTACATAATCCATATCATTAATGCAATCATATATTGCTTTAAATCTCAGAAAAGGTCAGCATCTAATGACATTGGTTCATGGAGAAACAATCTACGTTTGGCTTGGTACTTAGTTACCAGAGTTCTAGAAAATCCAAAAGCATCAAGAAGTTAAAAAAAAACAACCTGATGATGTTATGTAGCTTGGTCATGAAACATCTGTAAGAAAATCACCAAGCTCAGAGAACACTAAGGACCCCACAGAAGCTTTGAAAAACTTCCATAAAGAAGACACTTTGGGCACCAAAAAAGCCTACATGGACATATTCTTGTATAAGCAAAAGATGAGCTTAACTCAAAGAGGTTTTTATCTTAGTTTCATTTAAAATACATGGCAAAAAGTCTGAGTGGTTGCTCTCTAAATCCCATACTATTTTCCTCCTCTTGCCTCTTTTCATTGACATCACTCACAACACTTCCAACCAAACATGATACATTGTGAAGCTTTGCGGACAATAACTATTACAAAGCAATTATTGAAAAAATTAAAGCATTTTTTCATTTCTTTATGTCTAGGTCCAGCCACTCTCTCTGTGTAATAACTATTGCTCTTTGGGTTATGCTAAGACCAAAATAGAAGGAAAGCCATTTTGTTGTTATGATTGTCTTCACTGTCCTGAAGGGAAAATTTCCAATCTCATAGGTGAGTGTTGAAAAAGGAGTGATGCAAACGTTTTGTAGATATTCTTTTCTAGGAATCCATTTTTTTACACTTGATAGCTGAGTCTAATGGTATGATTTGTTATGACTACAGATCTCAAAACTGATTTCTCACATTATGAAAAGATTTTTTTTCTGGGCAGCTTATATAATGACAAAGATGGGATGCTGAGATATTTGAGATTCTGGCAGTGCAGAGACTAAAACTCTAAGAACTGCTTCAGTATGCACATGAGCACCAACATGATGCCTACCTGCAAAAAAGTTGTCATGACATCCCAGGAAAACAGAGTGTTTTAAGATGATGCAGAGAGGAGATACATTTGTGTTTCTCCACACCCAAAGACACTTGGGAATCCTATGCTCTGCACAGATCTATTACACATTTCTAAATTGAGTTACTAAAGTGGTTGATGGTTAAAAATAATACAGTTAAAGCTATATAAAACTACTATGTCTCTTTACAACAGAATCACTTTTCATTAAAAAAATGAATGGCATTTCAGATTTTTTTTAATGGAAACAGAAACAGGATAAAATGTCAGGCTCCATAAAGCAAAATACATCTCCATAGATCATAGTTTTTCAAGCCTGAAAAAATACTTGTTAAATCAATCAGTGAACAAATCAACCCAGAGTTCTCACTCAAGGCAGAAATGGCCAGACAGAAATTATCATATTTTGGACACATTCTGCAAAAGCCTAACTCTCTGATTTAGGCTCTAATGATGGAAATGGAAGAAGTGTCATGTGTTTAATTTCAGTGCAACCATCTTTCTAACCTGAGTGTTTTTTTCCCCCTAGATATGGATGACTGTTTTTCATGTCCAGAAGATCAGTATCCAAACAAGGATCAGAATTCATGTCTTCCAAAAATGCTAACCTTCCTAACATATGAAGAATCACTGGGAACCATCTTAGCAATCTGTTCTCTTTTGTTTTCTTTTATCGTATTGTTGATTCTGAGTGTCTTCATTAAGTACCAGGACACTCCCATTGTCAAGGCCAACAACAGAAACCTCACCTACATCCTTCTCATTTCCCTTCTGCTTTCATTCCTTTGTGCTTTACTGTTCATTGGCAAACCACATAAAGTGACGTGTCTCCTCCGACAAAGTACTTTTGGTATAATATTTAGTGTAGCTGTATCATGTATGTTAGCAAAAACTACCATTGTGATTTTAGCTTTCATGGCCACCAAACCAAACTCTACAGTGAGGAAATGGGTAGGGAAAAGATTAGGCATTTCCATTGTGCTTTTCTGCTCCTTCGTTCAAATAATTCTTTGTACTATCTGGCTGTTCACCTTTCCTCCATTTCCTGATTTTAACTTTCACTTAATGGCAAAAGAAATTATTCTGGAATGTAATGAAGGCTCCTTTATCATGTTCTACTGTGTCCTGGGCTTTATGGGCATCCTTGCTCTTATCAGTTTTACGTTAGCTTTCTTTGCCAGGAAATTACCAGACACTTTTAACGAAGCCAAATTTATCACCTTCAGCATGTTGATTTTTTGCAGTGTTTGGCTCTCCTTTGTTCCTAGTTATCTGACCACCAGGGGCAAACATATGGTAGCTGTGGAGATCTTCTCCATTATAACATCCAGTGGTGGCCTCCTCATATGCATCTTTTTCCCTAAATGCTATATCATCATACTGAGGCCTGAACTGAATAATAAGCAGCCAATAAAACAAAGAAAAAACTGAAAGACATAGAATTGCATTGCCTTCTTTTAATTTAGTCATGGAAAAGCAGTAAGGCCCCATACTCAAGACCTATAAGTCTTCCCCATCTACCAGTTGCAATTGCTGCCATTACATCTATAATTTTCCTTCTGATTTTAGTATTGGAAAGATAGTTCCATTTTTAATGTTTTATGATATGTCCCACCCCTATTTATATATATATGGTTGGTATAAAATAATGCTAAATAATAAATAAATAAGTCTTAAAATAGAATCAAGTGTATGATTTCTATGCAAAGGACAAACTCTTGAATAATGAGAAATGCAATATAAGGACCTTCATTTTTTTGCTGTCACTTCATTTGATCCGGGGCCACCCCTCCAACCCAACAGGAGAAATGCAAGCATGAGATCAGTGTCTAGCCCAAGCTACTTGCAGCCGAAGTCCAAGAGCACGAACCTGAACATTGGTGAACAGCCTGCTTGCTATTGGTGGGGGTATTGATCTTCTTTCTTCTATCTACTAATTGAATCCTTGAGAAAGATCCCCAAAGCAAGAAAACCTCCATAAGGGAAGGAAGGGAATTATATACCCATTCCATTATGGACAGAAGTGGCAAATTAATATTAAGGAAGAAAGAGATATAATAATAATAATAATAATAATAATAATAATAATAATAATAATAATAATAATAATAATAATAATAATAATAATAATAATAATAATAATAATGAGAAGGAGAAGGAGAAGGAGAAGGAGAAGGAGAAGGAGAAGGAGAAGAAGAAGAAGAAGAAGAAGAAGAAGAAGAAGAAGAAGAAGAAGAAGAAGAAGAAGAAGAAGAAGAAGAAGAAGAAGAAGAAGAAGAAGAAGAAGAAGAAGAAGAAGAAGAAGAAGAAGAAGAAGTTGAAGTTGGAGGGGACTTTGCAGGTCATCTAGTCCAACCCCCTGCTCAGGCAGGAAACCCTATACCATTTCAGACAAGTGGCTGTCCAGTCTCTTTTTAAAAACCTCCAGTGTTGGAGCATTCACAATTCTGGAGGCAGGTTGTTCCACTGGTTAGTTGTTCCAACTGTCAGGAAGTTTCTCCTTAGTTCTAGGTTGCTTCTCTCCTTGACTAGTTTCCATCCATTGCTTCTTGTCCTGCTTTCAGGTGCTTTGGAGAATAGCTTGACTCCCTCTTCTTTGTGGAAGCCCCTGAGATATTGGAACACTGCTATAATGTCACCCCTCACTCTTTTCTTCATTAAACTACACATATCCAATTCCAGCAACCGTTCCCTATATGTTTTAGACTCCAGTCCTCCAATAATTATTTTTGCTCTTCTCTGTACTCTTTCTAGAGTCTCAACATCTTTTTTACATCGTGGTGACCAAAACTGGATGCAGTATTCCAAGTGTGGCCTTACCAAGGCATTGTAAAGTGGTATTAGTACTTCACGCGATCTTGATTCTATCCCTCTTTTAAAGCAGCCTAGCACTGTGTTAGCTGCTTTGGCAGCTGCAGCACACTGCTGGCTCATATTTAAGTGATTGTCCACTAGGACTCTGAGATCTCTCTCACAATTGCTACTATTGAGCAAGGTACCACCTATACTATACCTGTGTATTTGATTTTTCCTGCCTACGTAAATGTAGAACCTTACTTTTTTCACAATTGAATTTCCTTTTGTTAGGTAGTGCCCAGTGTTCGAGTCTGTCCAGATCCTCCTGCATCTTAAGCCTATCTTCTGGAGTATTGGCTATTCCTGCCAGCTTGGTGTCGTCTGCAAATTTGATGAGTTCCCCATCTATCCCCTCATCCAAATCGTTGATGAAGATGTTGAACAGCACTGGGCCGAGAACAGAGCCCTTGGGCACCCCACTACACACTTCCTTCCATGTAGATACAGTTCCATTGAAGACCACACGCTGAGTATGGCCTGTCAGCCAGCTACGAATCCATCTGGTGGTGATGCTACCTAACCCACATTTTTCTATCTTATCAAGTAGTAGTTTGTGATCTACTTTATCAAATGCCTTACTGAAGTCCAAGTAAATTATATCTACAGCATTCCTCTGGTCCACTAGTTTTGTCACTTGGTCAAAGAATGCAATAAGATTTGTCTGGCATGATCTGTTTTTGACAAACCCATGTTTGCTTTTAGTGATAACTTTGTTCGCATCAAGGTGTTCGCTGATTTGTTGTTTGATTATCTTTTCCAGAATTTTCCCAGGTATTGAGGTCAGGCTGATAGGTCTGTAGTTTCCTGGATCTATTTTTTCCCTTTTTTAAAGATGTGAACTACATCAGCTCTCTTCCAGTCCTCTGGTAGTTCCCCAGTGCTCCAGGATCTTTGAAAAATATAGTTCAGTAGTTCTGAGATCACGTCTGCCAGTTCCTTGAGAACCTTGGGGTGTAATCCATCTGGTCCTGGTGATTTGAACTCCTCTAGGCTGGACAGGTGCTCACTTACCATTTTCTTGCCTATCTTAACTTGCGTTTCTATTTTGTTTTTTATGGCACTGGTTTTGGTAGGTTGGACTGTTTTTTCCCTTTGTGTAAAGACAGATGCAAAAAATGAGTTAAATAGTTCTGCTTTCTCCCTGTTGCTTGTCACTTTCCCCCACTAATGGACCAATCATTTCCTTAACTTTTTTCTTGTTTCTTACATGTTGAAAGAAGCTTTTTTGTTATATTTGACTTTGGTCGCAAGCCTTAGTTTCTTTTAAGCCTTAGTTTCTCTCACTTCATCTTTGCAGGCATGGGCTGTTTGCTGATATTCTGCCTTAGTTATGTGCCCCTCTTTCCACTTCTTATACTTGCCCTTTTTATCTTTCAGTTTATCAGAGAGTTCTTTATGCAGCCATGCTGGTTTCTTTTGAAAGCTGTTATTTTTCTTCTTTGTTGGTATTGTGCTAGACTGGTCCTTTATTATCTCACTTTTCAAAATTTCCCAAGCTTCTTGAGTTGTTTTCCCCTTTAGGATTCTCATCCATGGAATCCTTCCCATGGTCCCTCTAAGTTTATTGAAATTAGCTCTTTTAAAGTCAAAGACTCTAGTTTGGCTGTATTCTATCCTTGTGCTTTCATAATGTTGAATTCCAATATTGCATGATCACTTTTCCCCCAGGTTCCTGTGGCTTCGACACTTTCTATCATTTCATCTCCGTTAGTTAGAATTAAATCCAATATGGCTAATCCCCTAGTTCCCTTCTCTACTTTTTGGGAGAGAAAGTTGTCTGCTAGGTTTGTCAGGAATCTGTTTGATCTGCCACTTGCTGCAGAATCTGTCTCCCAGTTGATATCAGGGTAATTAAAGTCCCCCATTACTATTGTGATGTGCTTCCTACATACCTTAGTTAACTGATTAGCAAAAAGTTCATCTATTTCCTCTGCTTGGTTGGGCGGCCTATAGTATACAGCTATGGCAATGTCATTTTTCCCCCTTTTATATTGACCCAAATACATATTGTTGTTGTTAGTTGCGAAGTTGAGTCCGACCCATCCTGACCCCATGCACAACATTTCTCCAGGCCTTCCTGTCCTCTATCAACTTTTGGAGTCCATTTAAGCTCACACCTACTGCTTCAGTGAGTCCATCCACCCTCACCTCATTCTCTGTCATCCCCTTCTTCTCTTGCCCTCAATCTTTCCCAGCATTACGCTCTTCTCCAGTGAATCCTTCCTTCTCATTAGGTGGCCAAAGTATTTGAGTTTCAACTTCAGGATCTGGCCTTCTAAAGAGCAGTCATGGTTGATCTCTCTAGGACTGACTGGTTTGAATGCCTTGCAGTCCAAAGGACTCACAGAAGTCTTCTCCAGCACCATAGTTCAAAAGCCTCAATTCTTTCACACTCAGCCTTTCTTATGGTCCAAATTTTACAGCCATACATTGCAACTGGGAAAACCATGGCCTTGACTTTTATTGGCAGGGTGATGTCTCTGCTTTTTAGTGTGCTGTCTAGATTTGTCATAGCTTTCCATCCCAGGAGCAATCATCTTTTAATTTCTTGGCTGCAGTCCCCATCTGCAGTGATCTTGGAGCCCAGGAAAATAAAATCTGTCACTACCTCCATTTCTTCCCCATTTATTTGCCAGGAATTGAGAGGGCTGGATGCCATGATCTTGATTTTCGTAATGTTGATTTTCAAGCCTACTTTTGCACTCTCCTTCACTCGCATCAAGAGGCTCTTTAATTCCTCTTCACTTTGTGCCTTTAGAATGGTATCATCTGCATATCTTAGGTTGTTGATATTTCTCCTGGCAATCTTAATTCCAACTTTAGATTCATCTAGCCATGCCTTTCTTATGATGTGCTCTGCATATAAGTTAAATAGGCAGGGTAACAGTATCCTTGCCGGACTCCTTTCCCAATTTTGAACCAATCAGTGGTTCCATGTCCAGTTCTCACTGTTGCTTCTTGACCCGCATATAGGTATTTCAAGAGACAAATAAGATGGTTTGGTACTCCCATCTCTTTAAGAACTTGTAACAGTTTGTTGTGAAACACACAATCAAAGGCTTTAACATAGTCAATGAAGCAAAAGTAGATATTTTTCTGGAACTCCTTAGCTTTCTCAATGATCCAGCGTATGTTGGCAATTTGATCTCTAGTTCCTCTGCCTCTTCGAAATCCTGCCTGTACTTCTGGTAGTTCTTGATCCACATACTGCTGGAGTCTAGCTTGTAGGATTTTAAGCGTAACTTTACTAGCATGTGAAATGAGTGCAATGGTGCAATAGTTTGAACATTCTTTGGCATTCTCTTTCTTTGGAATTGGAATGTAAACTGACCTTTCCCAATCCTGTGGTCACTGTTGAGTTTTCCAAATTTGCTGGCAAACTGAGTGTAGCACTTTTACTGCATCGTCTTTTTAGATTTTGAATAGCTCAGCTGTAATACTGTCACCTCCACTAGGTTTGTTGTTGCTCAGCTTTCCTAAGGCCCATTTCACTTCATTTCTAGGATGTCTGGCTCGAGGTCAGTGACCACCTCATCATGGTTATCAGGGATGTTAAGCTCATTCTTGTATAGTTCTTCTGTGTAGTTTTGCCACCTCTTCTTAATCTCTTCTGCCTCTGTTAGGTCCCTGCCATTTTGGTCCTTTATCATGCCCATCTTTGCATGAAATGTTCCCTTTATACCTCCAGTTTTCTTAAAGAGATCTCTGGTCCTCCCTGTTCTATTGTTTTTAATTTAAAATACTACAGTCTGGATAAATTTAGGAGCTAAAGAACTGTCAAGATTATACCCTAAAGTGTTTTGATGGAATTATAAAAAATATGTAACAAAAAATAACTTTTTGATTGAAAAAGAAATAATTGCTGACACCTACTGGAGAATATATATATAAATTACTAACAAAGAATTAAGGGAGACAAGTATTTGACACACACACACACACACACATATATATCTACTTGCTATAAAGCATGGCTAGCATGGCTAGATGATATATACTTGCTATAAAGATATAAATAGCAGCAGCAGGACTCCAAATAACAGTTACTACATTACTCTGGGCATCACACTTGTAATTATGTGTTAAATATTCTGCTATAGAGACTAGTGCCAATGAAGCAAATTATTCTAAAGGAAAGGATTTCCCTGTCAGTCATGTCCAATTCTAGGGTGCAGTGCTCATCTCTGTTACTTGGCTGAGGAATCCAATGTTGTCTGAAAACAATTTTCATGGTCTTGTGGCCAGCATTGTTATGTGCCAAAGGTGCATAGAATAGTGTTACCTTCCCACCAAAGTGGTACCTATTGTTGAAAGAAAAATCATTATCAGGGTCCAGTCCAAGCTGGAGACTGCTTTAGAAAAAAAGGTTGTAGTTTATTGAAGAGCAGAGCCAGACAAAAATATGGCTTTGGAAAAGCTGACCAAAGTTTTTTTTTTTTGGAGTTGTTCCTGTGGCATGAACTTTGACCTGAGTCTGAGTGTGCCTTTCTGGTATTCTGATGGTGGTGAGTTAATCCTATTATGTCCCAAAGGCCATATCCTACTTCCTTGGGGCTTTGGGTGATGACTATGTCCTGTATTGGATTTTTTGGTATGAGAGGTTGTTGATTCTAGGAATCTTTGTCTTTCTAATCCCATTAACTCCAATCTTTCTGAAAGGATTATCACATCTGCATTTCTACAGACCTGGCTTCTGCTTGGGGCAGAGAGATTGGGCTGGGGGGAAGTCCTGCCTAAGATTTTTCTTTATTCCTTTGGGGAAATATAATATTCTGCCTTTTTAATATTGCCCAAAATATTCCCACAATCCCCCCTTTGTGCCATAAT
This sequence comes from Vipera ursinii, assembly GCF_947247035.1. Classification (NCBI taxonomy): domain Eukaryota; kingdom Metazoa; phylum Chordata; class Lepidosauria; order Squamata; family Viperidae; genus Vipera; species Vipera ursinii. The sequence goes on along the minus strand of NC_139517.1, from coordinate 8,990,241 downwards.
AGTGTGGGTGACACACTTTTACTGACACAAGATTAAAAATTGATCTGGTCAAGGAGACTTCATAAACAACTTTTAAAATGTTAATGCAAAAATGGGAAGACACTAATAGAGGTATCAGAAAAAGATCCCTGCAGTGGGTCCAAAAAGGGAAATCCTTTCAACAATGAAGGTTTAAAAGTCAGGGTAAAAGTTCTGTTAGATGGAAGAGAAATGTCCAATATTCTGTGCCAATTCTATCATAAAACATTAAAAATGGAACTATCTTTCCAATACTAAAATCAGAAGGAAAATTATAGATGTAATGGCAGCAATTGCAACTGGTAGATGGGGAAGACTTATAGGTCTTGAGTATGGGGCCTTACTGCTTTTCCATGACTAAATTAAAAGAAGGCAATGCAATTCTATGTCCTTCAGTTTTTTCTTTGTTTTATTGGCTGCTTATTATTCAGTTCAGGCCTCAGTATGATGATATAGCATTTAGGGAAAAAGATGCATATGAGGAGGCCACCACTGGATGTTATAATGGAGAAGATCTCCACAGCTACCATATGTTTGCCCCTGGTGGTCAGATAACTAGGAACAAAGGAGAGCCAAACACTGCAAAAAATCAACATGCTGAAGGTGATAAATTTGGCTTCGTTAAAAGTGTCTGGTAATTTCCTGGCAAAGAAAGCTAACGTAAAACTGATAAGAGCAAGGATGCCCATAAAGCCCAAGACACAGTAGAACATGATAAAGGAGCCTTCATTACATTCCAGAATAATTTCTTTTGCCATTAAGTGAAAGTTAAAATCAGGAAATGGAGGAAAGGTGAACAGCCAGATACTACAAAGAATTATTTGAACGAAGGAGCAGAAAAACACAATGGAAATGCCCAGTCTTTTCCCTACCCATTTCCTCACTGTAGAGTTTGGTTTGGTGGCCATGAAAGCTAAAATCACAATGGTAGTTTTTGCTAACATACATGATACAGCTACACTAAATATTATACCAAAAGTACTTTGTCGGAGGAGACACGTCACTTTATGAGGTTTGCCAATGAACAGTAAAGCACAAAGGAATGATAGCAGAAGGGAAATGAGAAGGATGTAGGTGAGGTTTCTGTTGTTGGCCTTGACAATGGGAGTGTCCTGGTACTTAATGAAGACACCCAGAATCAACAATACGATAAAAGAAGACAAAAGAGAACAGATTGCTAAGATGGTTCCCAGTGATTCTTCATATGTTAGGAAGGTTAGCATTTTTGGAAGACATGAATTCTGATCCTTGTTTGGATACTGATCTTCTGGACATGAAAAACAGTCATCCATATCTAGGGGAAAAAAACACTCAGGTTAGAAAGATGGTTGCACTGAAATTAAACACATGACACTTCTTCTATTTCCATCATTAGAGCCTAAATCAGAGAGTTAGGCTTTTGCAGAATGTGTCCAAAATATGATAATTTCTGTCTGGCCATTTCTGCCTTGAGTGAGAACTCTGGGTTGATTTGTTCACTGATTGATTTAACAAGTATTTTTTCAGGCTTGAAAAACTATGATCTATGGAGATGTATTTTGCTTTATGGAGCCTGACATTTTATCCTGTTTCTGTTTCCATTTAAAAAAAAAATCTGAAAGGTCATTCCTTTTTTTTAAAAAAAAGAAAAGTGATTCTGTTGTAAAGAGACATAGTAGTTTTATATAGCTCTAACTGTATTATTTTTAACCATCAACCACTTTAGTAACTCAATTTAGAAATGTGTAATAGATCTGTGCAGAGCATCGGATTTGATGTTCCCAAGTGTCTTTGGGTGTCAAGAAACACAAATGTATCTCCTCTCTGCATCATCTTAAAACACTCTGTTTTCCTGGGATGTCATGATGTCATGATGTTTTGCAGGTAGGCGTTATGTTGTTGCTCATGTGCATTCTGAAGCAGTTCTTAGAGTTTTAGTCTCTGCACTACTTCAGTCTATAATCCATTGATAGGTATTTTGCTTTGTTGAACCTGACATTTTTACTAGTTTTTGTTGCTTTTTCTCTTTCTCCTTCCTTCCTTCCTTCCTTCCTTCCTTCCTTCCTTCCTTCCTTCCTTCCTTCCTTCCTTCCTTCCTTCCACATAAACATAGAAGCACACAAGCACAGTTAGAGCTATATGAAATTACTGTGTTCCTTCACCATTACAGAAGCATTTTTTGCTTTAAAAAGTTTGATACATATCACTCAGTTTTCCCCAGTCACCTATAAGATCGGAAATCTTTCCTTCAGGACAGTGAAGACAATCATAACAACAAAATGGCTTCCCTTCTATTTTGGTCTTAGCATAACCCAAAGAGCAGTAGTTGTTACAGACAGAAGACGGCCGGACCTGTATATAAAGGAAATGAAAAAATATGTGTTGCTTTTTTTCAAGATTGTGTAGTAATAGTTATTGTCTACAAAACTCCAGAATGCATCAGGTTTGGTGGGAAGAGGTAAAGAAAGCAAAATTCTACGGGTTTTAGAGAGGTACCGCTCAGATTCTTTGCCATGTATTTTAAATGAAAATAAGATAAAAACCTCCTTGAGCCAAGTTCATATTCTGCTGATACACAAATACATCCATGTAGTTTTACAATGGAATTGAGGTATTTTGCCTCTGTCTTATTTATGGATATTTTTTTTTCTTTAACACCCTTGTGATTTTCTTCTATTGTGGGAACTAATAAACCCAACCACTTGACTTACTTTGTTTCCCCTGTGAATCAAGGTCTGTTAGATTGCTGGTATGTGCTGTAATTTAAGGATATATATGATTATATTAATGGAGTGGACTGTACTCTGCAAAGGTCGTCATGGAATTGGGAGGCAGGTTGAAAGAGAGGTATTTGTTCTGATTTGTAGATCCATATTGGTTACTTTGAATTTATTCCCTTTTTCAATACTATATTACTGAATACAAGCTTTATTCAAATGGTTAAGTTATTATATCACTTCTGAATTTTTTTGTAACTTGGAAGTAACATTGCTAAACATTCTTCCCTATAATATTAACCAGTACAAGATATCCCTAGAACATTTCTTAGTCCCAGCACGAGGAGACAAATATTCCACAGCTCACATCTATTCAGTTAAAAGCAAGTAATGTTATCCTGGATTATCTAAACATGAGTTTCAGCCCTACCTGGTTAAACCTGATTGGCCAAATGATGGCTTCCTCGTGGATCATTAACATGTCCTCTTGGGAAGTCATAGATCCTATTCCACCAACTTTAACTTTTAAAAAGGATTTGTTTGAGAAGGTGACCCAGTTGATGACATCAAATCCAGCATCTAGTTCTCCATTTTGATTGAAAGTTAGTGTTTCTCCTTTAGTATTATTGAATGAGATGCTTCTTACAATTTCATTGAGCTACAAAACAAAATATAAAATAAGAAGAAACAGAAGAAACAAACGATTCATCAAGGACTATAAAATAGTGAAAGTCTAATTCATTTCAGGAAATAAATGTTTTTATATGTAGTTGATATCTTAATTGGGGAGATAAACACTCACTACCATTCTGTTAAAATTTTTCAAAGTCATACAGTTTACTTGAATTTGACAATGGGAAAGAGCTAGAAGAAAGGTGTTAAGAGTTTTTAGGAGTTTTGGAAGTTGGGGGAAGTAAGAAAGTTAAAATGATCTAAGGAGCTTATAGGAAGAGACTAGTTAAAATGGAGATGACTGTCAAACAAAGTTGACTTTAAGCAGTATCAGATGCTGAAGAAAGTTCTTCCATGAAAGATATTTAAGTCATATGTATTTATTTATGAAAATTTATATGGCTGCCTAACGCACTGTCAGTGACTCTGAGCAGCTTACAATAGCAATAGTATTTTAGCAATTTATAACATTCTCTAGGCAGTTTATAACATACATGTTATTTGCATATTACCGCCAAGAATCTGGGTCCTCATTTTATCAACCTTGGAAGGATGGAAGTCAACCTTGACCCATCTCTGGATCAAAGTCTAAACTGTACTTTAACAACAAGGATAGAAGCCCAATATAAAAACAATGAAAAACCAATAACCCCTCCCAACCCGACCACCCTACAAATATGAAAACAGTTAGATATTAATTTCCAATATCTTTGACAGACAGAATGAGAAAGGAATATTTATCTTCTTTAGCTGTATGTTGTTTGCAGAGCTATTTATATGGAAAAAAATAAACTTCTTCATAAATCAGTGCACTTAATTATTAAATGTTTGATATAAAAGGGAAAGTTCACCAGATATTCTTGTATGCTGTCACTTGAACAATTCTGAAAATTCCCTTTCCCCCCCCCCACACACATCCATAAGAAATCTAACAGAAAAAGTTCTTTATAGAAATAATTTTCTTATCAATAATTATGAGGATATGGTACATTACTAAAATTAAACTTATGGGAAAAATGCCACTGAATAATTAAAATCAATAAACAAACCGTTCTGAAATCCATAAAAAGAAATAAAAGATGTAAAACTTTCTGAAAATTGCCTGCATTGCAATACTGGACTAGTATTCCCAATGTATCTGATATACAGAATAGTAACAGAAAGAGCAGAAAGGAAAATATATGAGTAAAAGCATTCAGGAGGAAAGATAAATCCATGTGTCTTGTGCATCTGGAAAAGCATTTCATTTTTTTGGCCCTATCCCTTGTATAAAATCTTATTTAATTGGAGAGCAAATACACTATGATCAAAAGCAAAATGATATTGAACTAAATATGTAATTTGTCTGTTAGATAAGATAGAGATAAAGCTACACACTTAACAGCTCTCAAAGTTCTTGAGAACTTACCTTCCATGGGTGAAGTTTGAGAGAGTCAATAAGTCTTAGTTTGCCTATTCTTGTTCTATATTTGAAGACGGTTGAATGAACAACATGTATTGCATGTGCCAAAATATAGACTGCATTGTAGATACTATAGCTGTGGCCAGTCATGTCCATTTCAAAAACAGATGTTGGGAGTGTCTCTAGCTTCTCCTCCCCAGAGCAGATTGGTTGACTTTCAATCATAGAGTTGTGTTTCTCATCTAATATGGAGTCTGAGAATACACATCCAAATGCCTCCTTCCAGAAAACCCTAATAAAGCTATCTTCTTGAATGAAGTTTGGCTTTCTCATCTGAAGAAATTCCCGAAACCCTAGGGCTTCCCTTGAATGAACTGCAAAGGATAGAGCACCATGGAGAAAATCTAGGTCTTCCCATCTCTGGAAGGGAAGAGATGTGAAATCCATTTGAGCTGTCATAATCCAGATTTTACTGTTTCCTTGTAATGGTATCTCTTCATATTTTGACATAGCAGGAACCATTCTCAAAACTATCATTATATCAATTTCACCTTGAATTAACACTGAATTGACAGTGCTGTTCATCACAATACTGTACATTTTCATCCCTTCTTTCACCATAGTGAGAATGTCAGTAGAATAAGAAATTAATGGAAATCTTTCAATGAAGTCAAAACAGATGCCACTTTTGGAAAACATGGGAACCACATTTTGTACAAACTTCTCCCCATTGTCATTATTAACACACACGACTCCAATCCATGTCCACATAAAATGCTTCAGTAGTTGAAGAATTCCCTTATACTGAAAATCCATATTTGGAAACATTTGGTGATAGAAACCATCCTGTTTATGCTTATTTGTTGCTGGAGCAGACCCATACATTAACTATAAAAATACAGAAGAATTAATAAAGGAGACAATAAATTTTGATTTTTTTAAAAAAAATGTGTTGATATACTTTTTCTAATTAGTGCACAACACAAAAGTTTAGTTCCATTTCATAATAACAATTTTAGATTTGGCAGTTGAGTTTTGAACACTTTCAAGCGTAAACTTTGCAGATCAATTGTTCACAACTACTGTACTCAATTTTTGCTAGTCTTAAATTTGCATACATTTCTTTGTCTCTTCCTATGCTTTATAAATTGGTTCAGTCTGTTGTGTGGACTCAGAAAAGGGCTAATTCAGTTATTAGGTATGTTCTGTGAATGCCAGTATCTAGTAACATTTGATGCACCAGGAAATTTCTGTTGTTGTTGTTGTTAGCTGCAAAGTCATGTCCGACCCATCGCGACCCTGTGGACAACGTTCCTCCAGGCCTTCCTGTCCTCTACCATCTTCTGGAGTCCATTTAAGCTCACGCCTACTGTTTCAGTGACTCCATCCAGCCACCTCATTCTCTGTCGTCCCCTTTTTCTATTGCCCTCAATCTTTCCCAGCATTAGGCTCTTCTCCAGTGAGTCCTTCCTTCTCATTAGGTGGCCAAAGTATTTGAGTTTTAGTTCTAGGCTTTGTTAATATCATACAGCTCTGCAATATTATTACTCATGCAATTTAAAAAGGAACAGCCATTAACAAGTGTGTTTCAGAGATTTCAAAATAAGGTTGAAAGAAAAACATGCCACTAGATTTTAGTCATGGTTTACTTTCTTCCATGGACCAAGTCTTATCTAAAAGGAATGTTATATTTAACCAGATTGTATATGTACCCCATATAGATAGTTACCTGAGGAAACTTGTAGATGTGCAGAATGCTGGCCACATGAAGACATACATCAGTGTCAGGTCCTCCAATTATTGCTACTGGATATTTATGGATATCACAGTTGTAATTAGGGATTAATTTGTCTTTAGATGAAAGGAGTTCCATTGAGGCATGATACATCCATTTTGATATAAAATAGATTTGGAAGCCCAGTGTAACATTGGGTAAAATCTGGGGATTAGTATTGATCTCCTCAACAGCAAATACTAAAGCGAGGATGTGTTGGTAAATCTGAGTTATAACCCTGAAGAGACAGTTACATGCACTGCTATAATATATTTAACTCAGAATATGTTATCTATTTTGCCTATCCTTTCAGCTATAATATGAGGTCTTGATGTATGTGTATGGAACAATGAGTTTGATTCATAATACTTCTTTTAGCTATTAAAACAATCAAGGCACTTTTTAAAAAATATTTGATGATCATCAGATTAACCAGGTTTCTAATCACTCCTGCCTGGTATTCCAATATGTTTGTTCTAGGAGAGCATTAAGTAGAGTTTAGTATGTCAGTGATGACTTCATTATTTGTCAGGATATCTAGAATGAGCATCAATCACTGGGGTATTTTTTATGGCTATTGCTAATGAGATCAATAATGGAGTACTTTGTCATTCAGCTTTTCTTCAATTCCATCTTTTCTCTGAAAAGATCTACATGGCATGAACAGAACACTGCTCAATGTTTGATTAGGTTAGGATGTCCATTAAAGGTGGTTGATGAATTAAGAGAAGACCCTACCTCCCCCAATGAACATCCTGCTCTCTACCTCCTGTCTTTGTAAACAGTAATTTATTACTGTTATTAGGGATATTTAATATTCAAAGTCTTATTGGGATTTGTTTTTAAGCCACCTGGAGTTACCTTGAAGAGAGATGAGTGGCAAACAAATCCAATAGAAATAGGTAGGTAGGTAGGTAGGTAGGTAGATTGATAGATTGATAGATAGATGATAGGTGATAGATAGATAGATAGATAGATAGATAGATAGATAGATAGATAGATATTATTAAGAAAGAAAACTTTGCTCTTAGCTCCCTTCATACAGCTTTCATATTGTGACAAACGAAGTACAATTTGGATAATTTGGCTGTAGAAAAATATAAATAAATTGGCTGTATATGGTATAATATCTCCAAAGACAAGACCCTGGCTTCTACAGATAAAATCTAACATTTGTGACCTTTTCATAATGGGAAAGGGACATTTGAACCATTACCTTAACAAAAAATAAATATTTGTTCTCTAACATTTTTTGTTTGGTGACACCAGATCAATTAAACAGATGAAGGCTATAATTGTATAGAACATATAAATACCATAAAATCATTACGTATATCCAAAGCCAGCGAATACAGTACATGCATATGTAACATACATAATAAGCAATTATTTTATACTCTACAGATGCTTCAAGGCCAAATGGCATCATTTATGCTGGATACCTACATAGATATCAGCATGATGCATAGGTGAAGCAATGTTCTTTACTCACAAAAACATATATGTTACATGTATGCATCTTGCCATTATTGAGTACTTACAAAATATCCTCAAAGAGGTCACTAGAAGGAGGTTTCTTGAAGTCCATCATCATATAAAGCAGGTAGATCTGAGAAATGATGCCAGCAATGTTGATGTTCCCTTCCTGGTATTGCTTGTGAAGAATAGGCAGAGGATCAGTGATGCTGCATTTACTGTGAGAAATGTGACACATTCCTTGTGGCCAAAGCATTGATAGGAATGTGGCAGACACACCACATAAAATGAAACAATTCATTCTGGATTCACATCAACCTTCTCCAAATTTTTTGTGCCTTTCTAGATTTTCAGTTTAAGAATCCCCAAAAATCTATTTGGTGTTTTTGTGTGCATGTGTGTATGAAAAGGATGGGAAATTTATATTTTAAGGTAAAAATCATTAGCTAAATTTAATTGCAAATAGGAATGGAGCATGCTGTATTAATGGCTTTTGATCCAATTGAGGTACCTCCATGTCTCCTGACAATCATAATTATACTAATCATTAGATTTGAGGTAATCACTAACTTAGAATTCCATGTCTTGGAAACCCTGAACAAGAATTTGTCATCTCTCAGAAAAGAAAATGTCTCTGGCTACCACCAAGCAATAAAGGAATTTGTAATGGGTGATAACAAGTCTCAAAACAAAAAACAAAAAACAGTAAAAACGGGGGGGGGGGGGAGAAAATGCAGGCATGAAAGAAGGGACAGTCCTTGTGAAGTCCACAGTCAATAAATGTTTTCAATCACATAATCAATCATTTGGTCCCGGCAAACTGCTTTATTCATACATCCCCCATAGTGTTACAAACTGATGTTACAATATTTGTTTTCAGATAGATGATAGATAGATAGATAGATAGATAGATAGATAGATAGATAGATAGATAGATAGATAGATAGATAGATAGATAGATAGATAGATAACCTTTATTGTCATATTTTAGTGTGGGCACAATGACACACATTAAAATGAAATTTAGTTGCTTGCTCTCATTTACATATTTAGACATACTACTGTATATACAATATATACTGCTCAAAAAAATAAAGGGAACACTTAAATAACACAATGTACTGTATTTAATAGTAGGATGTCTTATTTTCTGTTCCCTTTATTTTTTTGAGCAGTATATGTATAGACCAGCACCCTACATATATATGTATAGACCTACACCCTTACATATATAAATATTAACCATTGTCCATCATGAATATATAACAGAAGGAGGAAGCTTTAGAGTGCACAAGGTTAATAATGTATGGAACAAAACTGTGACTGGATCTGGATGTTCTGCTTCAGATACCACGGAGCCTCCTCCCAGAAAGTAACAAGGAAAACCAGTCATGAAGAGGATGTGTATTGTATCAGACAATCTTATGTTGCTACTTATGTGCTATGTCCTGGATGGAAGGGAGGGAACTGCCAATAATTTTTTCAGCCATCCTCATCACTCTCTGCACCACCTTCCTATCTAAAGCAGTGATGTTCTAAACCAGACTGTGATGCTGTATGACCCGCGGGCCTTGTGTTTGACATGTCTGCTGTAGAGGGACAGGATGGTCATGTGGGCTCCAACTGCAGATGTTGGTCCCCCAACATGGTGTTCACATGGTGTAATAAGATGGAGGGTATGTTGTCACTGTGAGTTGGGGGTGGAGGCACGAAGGGAGGCTCAGCCAATCTCAATGTATACATGGTTGTAGTTTGACAATAAAGGTTTGTTCATTTAATGACAGCTATTGATTGTTTCTTCATATCACACTTGTAGTTAGGGATGAATCTCTCCTTGCTATAGAACAGTTCTAATGAGGCACGATAAGTCCATGTTGCAGTAAAATTCATTGGCATCCTTCAGTCTCGAGAGACTATGGTATCATGCTCTGGAAAGAGGTCCTAAAGCAGCATCTGGTGTGGCTAAAAAAGGCCAGTTCGAGAGTGGCAGTCCCTTACACACTGAGGGAAGATACAATCTGTACCCTGTCCAGCCCCCAGATTTTGCTGGTTTTGGGACTGCCTCTTTGCCTCAGCCTGCCACACAAGTGTTTCTTCGAATTGGAGAAGGCCATGCTGCATTAGAATAACTGTTAAGATATGGAAGCCCAGGGTGTAATTGGGTAAAATGTGGGGATTATCATTGATCTCCTTGACTGCAAATTGCAAAGCTAGGAATTGTTGATAGATTGGTGTCATCTCTCTGAAAGGAAGATTATATGTTCTGTCACATTGTTCAAGATATGACATTTAATAGACCAAAAGGTGTTTTTTCAGGAGGAAAGTGGATTTTCTTGTTTTTCTTGAAAACATTTCATGTCTCATCCAAGAAACTTCTTCAGCTCTGACTGGATGGTGGAGAATGGAAGGATTTATATTCTTTGCAGACAGCTGCTCATTTGCATTCTTTTATAACATTGTTGAAAAAACATTGCAGAAAACATTGTAGAGTACAGGAACCATTTGTGCTTCAGTTTGAGAGGCAGATAATACAGATTCATTCCCAACAGCCTGTGCCTGTTTTCAACAGTGAAGGGATACAGGGCAGAAAACGTCCTGCAGCCAAGAAGCCTCCATACCCATTTGCACCACTCAGGTGACCCTGAGGAGACAGATAAACCTCCAAAAGGCCTCAACAACTCTCTAAAAGAAGGCAAATGAGCAATTGTTTGCAAGGAATATAAATCCTTCCATTCCCAACCATCCAGTCAGAGCTGAAGAAGCTTCTTGGATGAGAAGTAAAGTGTCTTCAAAGAAAAACAAGAAAGTCCAGTTGCCTCCTGGAAAAGGACCATTGGGTCAACCATGATCTGGATGACTGAGAATCTCCATAGACATTTAACAGAGTTTATTGCAACATATTGTAAAGTACATAAAATATGTACTTCAGCTGGATATTTCTCACTAGTTTTTTCAAGGCCAGTACTCTAAATATATTATAAATATATTAATTAAAAGAATGATTTCCATCCCTCTCCAATATATTATTATGACTTTGGAGTCTGAAATATTTGAAATCAATGATACTGAAGCACATACCTTCACAATGTGTTTTTTTTGCAATTTCTTAAAATATTTTTTCTTTTTCATTTTTCTGCTCACTACTATGAAAACACAATTTACCTAAACTTTTTAATTTCATGTCTTTAGCTTTTAAATTTATCCTTACCATTATTACAATAAAAATATGGAAACATGTAAGTAAGATATTTAATAAAGGAGCTAGTCTTTTTAAAAACCCTATGAAAATTAGCCCAAATGTCTTTGAACATGCATGAAATATAATTTATTAACTATATTATCCCCTTTCCTTTGAAAGTCATTCTTGAACCCACAAAATGTTAATGTGAGGGAAAGTCATAGCTCAATAAATACACATTATACATAATTTTTTCATCTTATTATAGAATATTATTCATTGCCTATGAGGAAACTATCTGAGATAAGATTTGTTGTTGTTGTTAGTTGCAAAGTCATGTTCGACCCATCGCAATCCCATGGACAACGTTCCTCCAGGCCTTACTGTCCTCTACCATCTTTGGGAGTCCATTTAGGCTCACGCCTACTGCTTCAGTGACTCCATCCAGCCACCTCGTTCTCTGTCGTCCCCTTCTTCTCTTGCCCTCAACCTTTCCCAGCATTATGCTTTTCTCCAGTGAGTCCTTCCTTCTCATTAGGTGGCCAAAGTATTTGAGTTTCAGCTTTCTGGCCTGGACTGAGAGTATTAATTGGGGTTTTAATTGGATTTTAATTGGGGTTTTATATTTATTCAAGGTTTAAATGTAATTATTTTAACTGTTCTTAATTTTTGTAATTGTTGTACTGTTATTTTAAAAACCTTGTTGAACTGCCCTGACTCCTATGGGAGAAGTCTAATAATAAGTCTAATAATAAACTAAACTTCAAGATCTGACCTTCTAAAGAGCAGTCAGGGTTGATCTCCTCTAGGACTGACCGGTTTGATTGCCTTGCAGTCCAGGGGACTCTCAGGAGTCTTCTCGAACACCATAGTTCAAAGGCTTCAATACTTTGGTGCTCAGCATTTGTTATAGTCCAACTTTCACAGCCATACATTGCAACTGGGAAGACCATAGCGTTGACTATATGCACTTTTGTTTGCAGGGTGATGTCTCTGCTTTTTAGTGTGCTGTCTAGATTTGCCATGGCTTTCCTCCCCAGGAGCAAGTGTCTTTTAATTTCTTGGCTGCAGTCTGTGGTGATATTGGAGCCCAGGAAAATAAAAACTGTCACTGCCTCCATTTCTTCCCCATCTATTTGCAGGAATTGAGAGGGCTGGATGCCATGATCTTGGCTTTCTTAATGTTTAGTTTCAACACTACTTTTGCACTCTCCTTCTTCACTCGCAACAAGAGGCTCTTTAGTTCCTCTTCACTTTCTGCTATTAGAGTGGTATCATCTGCATATCTTAGGTTGTTGATATTTCTCCTGGCAATCTTAATTCCAACTTTTGATTCATCTAGCCCTGCCTTTCTCATGATGTGTTCTGCATATAGTTTGAACAGGCAGGGTGACAGTATATAGCCTTGCCAGACTCCTTTCCCAATTTTGAACCAATCAGTGGTTCTGTGTCCAGTTCTCACTGTTGCTTCTTGACCCGCATATAGGTTTTTCAAGAGACAAATAAGATGGTCTGGTATTCCCATCTCTTTAAGAACTTGCCACAGTTTGTTGTGATCCACACAATCAAATGCTTTAACATAGTCAATGAAGCAGAAGTAGATGTTTTTCTGGAACTCCCTAGCTTTCTCCATGATCCAGCGTATGTTGGCAATTTGATCTCTAGTTCCTCTGCCTCTTCGAAATCCTGCCTGTACTTCTGGTAGTTCTCGATCCACATACTGCTGGAGTCTAGCTTGTAGGATTTTAAGCATAACTTTACTAGCATGTGAAATGAGTGCAATGGTAGATAGTTTGAACATTCTTTGGCACTGCCTTTCTTTGAAATTGGAATGTAAACTGAAATTGGAATGTAAACTGAGTTTTCCAAATTTGCTGGCAAATTGAGTGTAGCATTTTTACTGTGTCTTTTAAGATTTTGAATAGCTCAGCTAGAATATTGTCACCTCCACTAGCTTTGTTGTTGCTCAGCTTTCCTAAGGCCCACTTCACTTCACATTCTAGGATGTCTGGCTCAAGGTCAGTGACCACCTCATCATGGTTATCAGGGACGTTAAGCTCATTCTTGTATAGTTCTTCTGTGTAATTTTGCCACCTCTTCTTAATCTCTTCTGCCTCTGTTAGGTCCCTGCCATTTTGGTCCTTTATCATGCACATTTTTGCAGGAAACGTTCCCTTCATCTCTCCAATTTTCTTGAAGAGATCTCTGGTCCTCCCTATTCTATTGTTTTCTTCTATTTCTTCGCACTGTTCATTTAAGAAGGCATTCTTATCTCTTCTAGCTATTCTTTGGAATTCTGCATTCAGTTGGGTGTATCTTTGTTTTTCTCCCTTGTGTTTCGCTTCCCTCCTGTCCTCAACTATTTGCAAAGCTTCCTCAAACAGCCATTTTGCTTTCTTGCATTTCTTTTTCTTTGGGATGGTTTTAGTTGCTACTTCTTGTACAATGTTGTGAACCTCCCTCCATACTTCTTCAGGCACTCTGTCTATCAGACATAATTCCTTAAATCTATTTGTCACCTCTACTGTAAATTTGTCAGGGATATGATTTAGTTCATACCTGAGTGGCCTAGTGCTTTCCCCTACTTTCTTCAGGTTAAGCCTAAATTTTGCAATGAGAAGCACATGGTCTGAGCCACAGTCAGCTCCTGGTCTTGTTTTTACTGACTGTATAGAGCTTCTCCATCTTTAGCTGCAGAGCACATAGTCAATCTGATTTCTGTGTTGACGGTCTGGTGATGTCCATGTGTAGAGCCGTCTCTTGGGTTGTTGGGAAAGAGTGTTTGCTATGACCATCGTATTCTCTTGACAAAATTCTATCAGCCTGTGCCCTGCTTCATTTTGTACTCCAAGGCCAAACTTGCCTGTTATTCCAGTTATCTTTTGGCTTCCTACTTTAGCATTCCAATCCCCCATGATGATAAGGACATCATTTTTGGGTGTTACTTCTATAAGGTGCTGTAGGGCTTCATAGAACTGGTCAATTTCATCCTCTTCAGCACCGGTGGTTGGGGCATAGACTTGGACTACTGTGATATTGAATGGTTTGCCTTGGATTCGAACTGAGATCATTCTGTCATTTTGAGGATTGTATCCCAGTATTGCTTTTCCTACTTTTTTATTGACTATGAAGGCTACTCCATTTCTTCTGAGGGATTCTTGCCCGCAGTAGTATACCTGATGGTCATCTGAATTAAATTCACCCATTCCTGTCCATTTTAGTTCACTGATACCTAAGATATCGATGTTCAGTCTTGTCATCTCTTGTTTGACCACGTCCAGCTTTCCTTGATTCATGAATCTTACATTCCAGGTTCCTATGGAGAAAAAATCTTTACAGCATCGGACTTTCCTTTCACCACCAGACACATCCACAGCTGAGCGTCCTTTCGGCTTTGGCCCAGTTGCTTCATTCTTTCTGGTGCTACTAGTACTAGCCCTCTGATCTTCCCCAGTAGCATATTGGATGCCTTCCGAACTGAGGGGCTCATCTTCCAGTGTAATATCTTTTTTTTTTCCTTTTGGTACTGTCCATGTGGTTTTCATGGCAAAGATACTGGAGTGGGTTGCCATTTCCTTCTCCAGTGGATCACGTTTTGTCAGAACTCTCTGCTATGACCTTTCCCTCTTGGGTGGCCCTGCACGGCATAGCTCATAGCTTCATTGAATTACGCAAGCCCCTTCGCCACGACAAGGCAGTAATCCATGAAGGGGGAGATAAGATTACAAATGAACAAATGTATCTGTGTTTCCATTAAAATTACAGGATTTCATCAAAAAGATTACCAGACGGTGCTTCACTGAAGTCCATCAATGTATAGAATATGTAGATCTTAGACAAAATGTCTACAACAATTAAGTCTCTAGTTCATAGTGCTGGTGAAAAAAGGGCAGAGGCTCACTTATGCTGCATTTAGCATTAGAAATCATGCCCACCACTTGGGGTAAAAGCACCAGGGCTTTTTTTCTCATAGAACGCTCAGAACGGAGTTCCAGCACCTTTTTTGGATAGAACCTTGTAGGGTAGGCAAGGCGGGTTGTATGACATCTGTGAGTTCTGGCACCTTCTTCTTTTACAAAAAAAGCACTGAAAATCACTATAATTAATGCTTTAAATACCACAATCCCGAATTCTTTCAGCCAATTCATCCCACTGAGGACTGTATTTCATTAATTCTGTTATAGGTCCCTATGTAGGCACAAATGTCAAAATTCAGAATTCTAGCTATCCTTAACACCAGTTTAGAATATCACCTTGTGTTCATCACCTTTTTATTTTGTTGTATTGCTTTTCTGTGTTTGTGGTTCTTGCAACTCATTTCAGGTCTATGGAGAATTCAGAAATTGTCATGTTCAAATGGATAATTGTAAGGAAGGAATCACTAGCTGGGGAACCTATAGATAAAACAGAATCATGAATAGAAAAGTCCTTTGGATATTTCCCAACATATATCTTTTATTTTGTTTTTCAGAGAAGACGTTGATAGTTGTACCTGTCTAATTGGGTATAAGAATTCTCATGGAATTAAGAGATGCCGCTGAAATAAAGCTAACTAAATTAGTAATTACTGTGGAAATATTACCATTGTTTAAGAAAAAGCTCAAGAAAACAAGAAAGGAGCAAGAAGGTAAGAAAGAAATGAAACATTGTAACGTTTCTTCAGTATCTGTTTCTCTGAGTTACAAATTAGGTTTTCTGTGTATTGTGGGAAGAATAAGATTAAAAATTACATTGGATGTATTGGAATGCATATTTTAATGTTATAGAAATATCTGTAGATCAGACTCTTAATATTAAATTTTAAAATCAATTCTTTTATCAAATTGTTTAATGCTATTTTAATTTATAATATTAAGGCTTACCAAAGTAAGAAGTATAATTATTTTGAATGTAGATCAATAATGTTTAAATTTTCTTTCCAAAATATACTTCAACAAGGACATGGACATATGCTGATCGCTGTTAATACTGTGTTTCCACAAAAATAAGACCAGGTCTTATATTATTATTATTTTTACCAAAAGACCCATTGGGGATTATTTTCAGCAGATGTTTGTAGCCACCCACCCACTCCTTCATATTGTCTGCTTGCCTGCAGTCACAATGGCTTACAGGGCTTCCCAGGGCAGACACTCAGAAGGTGAGGAGAGTGCCAGCGGAACACACCTTCAGGTGAGGAGGAGAGCAGTACGGACAGGCAAGGGAAGCTGAAGGACTGGGCAGCACATGCCTCCACTGCCGCCTCCCTCCACCTGCCACACTCTTTCCTTTTGAAAGAAGATGAAGCTTCCAGTCTCTGTCATTTCTTGTCTGGGTGAAAAGTGTTTTGGTGTCTATGGGGTTCTTGGAAATGTAGCAAATTGCTCCATTTCCAAGCATTCCATAGGTGCCCAAAAACTTTTTGCCAAGAGGGAGACTGGAAGCTTCGTCTGCTTGCAAATGGGTTCTCTGTTTCCAAGCACCATATTTGTAATCAGATGAAGCTTACAGTCTCACCCTGGGTGAAAAGTACATGAGAGAGCCAGGTGGAGGCAGAGGCATGGGGGTAGGCGATCTGGACATGCTGTACCACTGCCTGGTTTGTGGGAGGTTTATGAGGTGGCACCAGCAGCAGGTGGAGGCAAAGGCATGGGGAGGAGGCAAGCAAGCTCGGCATGCTACCTACTCCATCCCACAGTCTCTTGGCTTGCCTGCAGCCATGCCAGTGTAGGCAGCCATGCCAGTGTAGGCAGCCATGCAGTGCATCAGGAATGCCTGCTTCAAACCCATGCATCTGTCTATACTCAGACTTACCTATGCTGTGCCAAGGGTCCGGCGGGCTGTGGCTGCTATCAGACACCGTCGGCCCACACACACTTGCTACCTTTTGTCCTGGCCACACCCACTGTCCCAGGCTTATTTCTTATGGGTGGGGCTTATATTAGGTCCACCTCAAAAAATCAGGCTAGGTATGAATTTCTGGGTAGGTCTTATTTTCAGGAAAACATGGTATTATAGGGGAGGAATGGCCCAACCGGCAGCCTTTGCTCTGATGGGTGCTGCAGGTTCAATGCTCTCTGTTCTCCTATTTAACATTTACATGAAGTTGCTCAGGAGGTTGATCAGTCTGAGTTGAGGTATCATCAGTCACTGCCTTTTTGTTCCCAATTATATATCCCCATCCAGTGTCTTTCTTGGTGCCTGGAATTTGTGAGACTCTGGATGAGGGAACAACATATATACAGCATTTATATTACTTTTTCATATTATAGAGTAAATAATAACAAGGTACCTCTTTCTTAAGGTTTTACTTTTCCTGGTGGTTAATGAAATTCCCTTAAGACTTGGAGATGAAACAAAAGTAATTGGGGTTAATTTGATAATTGCCAGAAAAATAACCACCTACTCAAGATCACAAGTTCTATGAGATATCACAGGAATATATTCATCATCTTTCATCAAAAACCATCTTCATCCATGCTCCCTGGGTTAGCAAAAACCTCATAGGTCCTTAAAAATAAATAAATAAAAATACTAAGTATTCCTTAGTATTCCATATCAAACTTTGGGGGTGGGGTTGGGGGGGTTCATTTTCTTTTCAATGGGATTGCAGTGAAATTAGAATCTTTCATCATGTAAAGTGTGACAAAAATGACACATTGAGCACTAGTTGTTAGCTAAATCCACTAGCACAAGGGTGTCAAACTGCCAGCCCATGAGCCGGATGCATCATGTGGAAGCCACGCCCACCCCAGCTCCAGCAATGGGAAAAAAAGTTGTAATACATTGTGACACATCACATGACATGGCAAATTTGACACCCTTGCAAAAGCAAATCAAGTATGTAGTCTACAAGGAATTGGAGAATATAGCCAGGATTTAAGTTTCTTTCTTTTTTTAAATTCACCAGGATATTTATCATCATGTAGATTCATTTGCTGTTGTTAGTCTGCATTTAGTTTTATTAGCAATATGATCCTTAGTCTATATTCATATGTATATATATTTGGTTATCAGATAAAGATTTAAAACTAATTATTATGTGGTTAAGATTCCTTGACATATTTGAATAAAGAAAGAAAACAGATTGCCAATTGTGACCTAAAATGTAGACAATAATAATTTTGCTATTTATAAAATGAAATTGCTGATGGGATCATTTCAAACATATTTCATTTTGAAAATGGTAGAGTACCTCACTTATAAAAAGCTAGAGAAATAATATAAAGGAAGCATAATGGAATTAGGGAGATTAATTAAGATATTATGAAAGTAATCTCCCTAGAACCAGTCTTTTATCATAATGTACCATTGAGTAGTTATGTGTTCTTTTTGAATATGTGGTTAAATAATCTTTCCTTCCTTCCTTCCTTCCTTCCTTCCTTCCTTCCTTCCTTCCTTCCTTCCTTCCTTCCTTCCTTCCTTTCTTCTTCCCACCCACACTCGCTCCCATCTTTCATCTTTCCATCTTTCCTTTTCTTTTCATGTCAACCATTCCTATTCCAGATAACGGAATTGAGAAACATTTGACATAATTATAGCCTAATCAGTCAGAACTGAATAACACAAATCTTTTTTCCATGAAAACTGTTTTTAAAATGTGTGTCATTGTTTGTTTATGATAATATCACATTTGGAAATCAGCAAAGGGTAAGTCATCTTCTAAGATTACCTCAAATTTTGTCACCATACCTTTAGAGCTTAAATACTGGCTTTCTTGTGGTAACTCCTACTTTCCACTGTAAACTCAGACTCACCCCACTGACATTTCCTACCTTAAATTTATCTAGTGAACTTTGTAGTATACATTTGTTTGAACACAGATGCAAGAAACATTGAACAAAAATCACCTTGTCTGGTTAGAATTTCTGGATGAACTTCACAATATTTATGCAAGCTACATTAAAAAGTAGTTCTAACTTTAACAGAGGGTGAAAACTCTTATAGTAGCTTATGCTCAGTAGAATGAAGATTAGAAAGCCTTTATTATTGTCTTTGTTGTTTTTTCCTTCTACTTTTTATTTTCCTTTTGTTTCATTTATCAACAGCTTCTGAACTTTTATTTTTTCTATTTTCTCATACTTTATTAGGCATTAGTTACATTCACCTGATTCACCAGAGTGGGGAGCAGGGAATGTTGTGGGTCCTGTCTCTCATAAAGAGACAAAATACATCCGGTGGGACCCAGAAGAAGGGCCTTCTCTGTGGTTGGTCTCTTCCTTTGTAACCCACAGAGATTACACTGCACCTCACTTTGACACTCTTTCTCAAGGCCCTGAAGACATGGTTTTGCCAATGGGCCTGAAGAACCCAGAGTAGTATGGAGCCTGTTGAGTGGCTTGTTTGACTGACTGTTGTTGCTAGGGGAGGGAAGGCTATTTTTCTTATTATTGTATATTGAGTTTTTAGGTTCTTTTGTAAACCTTCCAGATTCATGGAGAGTGAGTGGTGGCCATATAATTTTTCTAAATAAATAAATTAGCTTTTGTGACATTTAATTATAAAACATCATTTAAAAAATCCACATTAACAATGAGAAAATTATTTGCAAATTGTATCCCTTGAGGAGCCTTGGTGGAGCAGTGGGCTAATGCCTCCTTAAGTAACACCAGCTGCCTGCAATTAGTGCAGGTTCGCATCCCACCAGGCTCAAGGTTGACTCAGCCTTCCATCCTTCCGAGGTAGGTAAAATGAGGACCCAGATTGTTGGGGGCAATAAGCTGACTTTGTAATAATGCTGCTTGGGGGGGGGGCAAAAGCCCTAATAAGCAGGCATATACATAGAATGAAGGCTATTGCTAAGCACATTGGTTTGTGCTTAAATTGTAAGCCGCCCTGAGTCTTCGGAGAAGGGCAGGATATAAATGGGATTAAATAAATAAATAAATAAATCCCTTTATCACAAGCTGTTTATTCATCACTAATTTAAAAATACAATCAGAAAATTTTCATTTGCTCCATTGTTATTTTTCTTAGCTGTTCCTTACTGTTCAGTTCTGGTTTTCCTATCAAAATATAACATTTGGGGAAGAAAATACAAGCCAATAGTCCTCCACTGGAGGACAAAATGGAAAAAATCTCCATAGCCACCATATATTTCCCTTTTTTGCTCAAGTATGTTGGAAGAAAGGTGAACCAAACACTGCTGAATACCAGCATGCTGAAGGTGATGAATTTGGCTTCATTAAATGTGTCAGGTAACTTCCTGACCTGGAAAGCCACTAGGAAGCTGATAGTTGCCAGGAAACCCATAAAACTAAGGACCGAGTAGAACATGACGGTTGACCCTTCATTACACATCAATACAATTTGCTTTGGCATGGAATACATGTCAACATCCAGGAATGGGGGAGAGGTTGATAGCCATACAATACAAATAATGGTTTGAATAAAAGAACAAGAAAGAATAATAGAAACAGCCAGTTTTTTCCCCATCCATTTTCTAATTCTGGACCCTGGGTTGGTAGCTATGAAAGCAAGAATTACAACAATAGTCTTTGCCAAAATGCTAGAAACTGATATGGAAAAGATGATGCCAAATAGAACTTGTCGAAGAAGACATGTCCATTGATGAGGCCGACCAATAAATAGCAAAGCACAGAGAAACGAGAGCAGGAGGGAGATGAGAAGAATGTAGGTGAGCGTCTCATTGTTGGCTTTCACAATAGGGGTGTCATGGTGTTTAATGAAGAGCCAGAGCACCAAAATAGTAATGAGGGGAAAAATAATAACAAAAGTGGTGAAGGTGATTCCCAAAGGTTCTTCATAGGACAAAAATGTTACATATTTTAGAATGCAGAAATTTTGCTCCTCATTGGGATAATGATCTTGTAGACACTGAAAGCAGTTGTCCATGTCTGGAAAAAAAATGTTCCATGTCTAGAACATTGTATTAGACCAATCAAATAGATTCTCTATAAAATCTTGAAGAATACCACTTAGCTTCAAAGTGGGGCCAAATAAAGAAACTGATCCTTCTTCTTCTATTCTGAGCAATTTATCTGTATATTTGTTTGTCTCTTTGTTTCATATTTTTATAAACTTCCATAGTTGGACCCAATGAATGTCCAGTTTAAATAAGTAAAAGACATTCAGATGGCTTTACCTGGATTGGTAAATTATTTAATGTCTAATCTAGCAACTTTCTTCCCCTTTTCTTCTCCATTTTAGTCATTTTTTTCATTAAAAGCTTCTTCCCATGGCCCAAAATGCTTTTCAAAAGGCAACTGGACTTACTTGATGAGAAGTCCAGTTGTCTTTTGAAAAGCACCTTTGGGACAGCCATGACTTGGATGATTGAGAATCTCCATAGACTTCTTCACTAAGACATTTGAAGATAAACTAAGATTGTTTTAAACCTCTGAGAATTGGCCAAGTGATAAAGATTCACTAAGTGTATATCCACTTCTTAGTCTACAAAAATCAAACTTATTTTTGCCTGGAGCATGTACTGGGAGTCATTTCTGTCCATGGTATTACTTACCCTTGTGGTTAGAAATCTTCCCCTCTGGACAATGTATACAATCATAACAGCAAAATGGTTTTCCTTTTTGCTTGACCTTGCTATAGCCTGAATGACAACTGGGATTGCAAAGAGAAGGAGGCTGTGTCTATTCAGAAAATACATAAAACATTTTTCTTCTTTTATAAATGTGTATATCAACTGTATGTTTAGTTCTCATTGTTTGCAGTTTCTTAGAAGGAATTTTTTTTTAGGATTTCCAAGTCTAAATATCAAATTTAAGGTCTTTGAGAATAAAATTTCATGAATATGTTGAATTGTTATAAATAATATTTAAGTTAAATATAGGTCCCATTGGTACAAAAAATTAAAATCTCTTTCAAATGTTTCCGGAAACTTTAATGAGTCTATGTAAAATCACACATATAGGATTCTATCAATTATATCACTATTTTTTCAAAATTAAAAAAAAATCTAATTTCCTTAGAAGGAATGAATTTGTATCTATATAAATTGGCTATGAATGTAATCAGAAACACTTGCTGTAATTCTGATGGATTTTTCTAAATACTTCTTTGATTGCCATATTTCTCTTTGAGGATAGAATTCATGCAATTATTTTTTAAAAAATATGTTCCTAGTAACATTGAAAGGTTGATGTTCTTATGAACATCTTAGAAAAATGGAACACAATTTACATTTTTGCCTCCAGAAGAAGAGAAGCAGCAGGATTCAAATTGTATTCATGCAGCTATAAAGTTTTGTCCTGACTGGTTTTAATTTATTAAAGGAGAGAGAATCACTGTAATAACCTCAGTTTAGCAAAACTCTTATTTTGACTACAGCACATACTAATGTTTCATACTGAGCCTTGGCGGAGCAGTGGGCTAATGCCTCCTTAAGTAACACCAGCTGCCTGCAATTAGTGCAGGTTCGCATCCCACCAGGCTCAAGGTTGACTCAACCTTCCATCCTTCCGAGGTAGGTAAAATGAGGACCCAGATTGTTGGGGGCAATAAGCTGACTTTGTAATAATGCCACTTGGGGGGGGTGTGAAAGCCCTAATAAGCAGGCATATACATAGAATAGGGACGCGGTGGCTCAGTGGGTTAGGACGCTGAGCTTGTCGATCAGAAGGTCGGCAGTTTGGCGGGTCGAATCCCGAGTGCCGTGTAACAGAGTGAGCGCCTGTTACTCGTCCCAGCTTCTGCCAACCTAGCAGTTCGAAAGCACATAAAAATGCAAGTAGAAAAATAGGGACCACTACGGTGGGAAGGTAACAGCGTTCTGTGCGCCTTTGGCGTCTAGTCATGCCGGCCACATGACCACGGAGACATCCTCGGACAAGCGCTGGCTCTTCGGCTTTGAAACGGAGATGAGCACCGGCCCCTAGAGTCGGAAACGACTAGCACGCATGTGTGGGGGAACCTTTACCTTTACCTTTATACATAGAATAAAGGCTATTGCTAAGCACATTGATTTGTGCTTTAAATTGTAAGCCGCCCTGAGTCTTCGGAGAAGGGCGGGATATATACAAATTAAATAAATAAATAAATAAATAAATAAATAAATAAATAAATAAATAAATAAATAAATAAATAAATATAAATATAAATATGATTAAATAAATAAATATCCCTGTCTAGCAGAGCAACTGAAAATTAGTTTTCCCATGAATAAGATGGGAGATAGAAGGAAGAGATTCTACTTGTTGTTCCCTTTACAATTCATGCATCAAGCAACACTTACCTTTTACCAAGTCAGAGTAAATGTAGAATGTGGGAGCACAACTTTTTATATTAATGTCCTTTCTTCCCAAATCAAAAGCAGGTGGAAGGCACATTGCCATGCATATGAAGAATAGGGCAATATGTGACATAAGCCTACCTGATTAAACCTGTGTGCCCACATTATGGTTTTCTCTGAAATAGTGAACATTTCTTCTTTAGAAGACAGGAGCTGTACCTCTCCAACTTTGACTCTAAAGAAGGATTGGTTGGGGAATATAACCCAGTTGATAATATCAAATCCAGTTTCCAGTTCCCCATTTGCATTAAAGTAAAGGGTTTCCCCAACACTGTTATTAAAGCAGACATGTCTCACAAAATAGTTGAGCTGAAGAAGGGGAACAGAAAGGAGGGGAAGGGAAGGGAAGGGAAGGGAAGGGAAGGGAAAGGAAAGGAAAGGAAAGGAAAGGAAAGGAAAGGAAAGGAAAGGAAAGGAAAGGAAAGGAAAGGAAAGGAAAGGAAAGGAAAGGAAAGGAAAGGAAAGGAAAGGAAAGGAAAGAGAACATTTCATCAGTATATAATAAAGGACATTAATCTTTCACCATTTGAATTTGATCTCCCTAAAGAAGATCTATTTCATGTTAAACAGAAGAAGAAGGCAAATAACATGAATCAGAATGGCATTGCAATGAAAGTGGAAATTACTATGAAACATGAATTAAAACACTTTTGCATGAATACGTTATACATTAGGATTTTCTAGGATGATTGTCATTAACTTATATCCATATTTTTATAAAGGGCAGTAGGAATATCCTGAAGGAACCAGAGGAAGAGCCAAAACCAAGACAGTGGTAGATAAAAGAAATTTGAGTTTGAGGTAAAAAAAATAATAATATGAGAAAGTGTTTCAGACATGACTGGCTCTCTTGAAGATAAAAGGAGTGAGCATGGGAGGAAATGAATGAAGGCAAATATAAGAGTCTCAGAATAATATTGCAGAATCTAATCTGGGTCAGTCACCGGGACCAGAAGTTTGGTTTTCTGAGTTTTCAGACTCATGCTGGAGCCCATCTTCAGGGAATTTCTCTCTAGCAGAGTATATAATGTGAATTGTTCTGTGTGTACTATTTATATGGTGCCTATTGTGTGTGGTTATTGATTTGGGGTGTTGATGGCTGGCTATTAAATCATTGGCAGTTGTTGGCTTGTGCTGCCAAGCACATGTCTCTTAAGAACTTGATAAGCTGGTGGTAAATAACACTTCTGTTGACTGGGTCTGATTCCCAGGCTTCAATCACCTCCCTGGCTGTTTTTGTGCCTGCTTATTGAACAATCTTAGTAGCTGCTGCTAAATTGAATGTATGGCCTTGTTCATTACAGTGTGAGGCTACCAATGAGTTTGGGTCTCCTCGTTTGACTGCTTGCTTGTGTTCTTGCAATCTGGTGGTTAGCTTCCTCCTGGTCTGTTCTACATAGTCTCAGGGACAATCTATGCAGGGAAAGATATGTACTCAGACTTGCAAGATTCTGTTACTGGAACATTAAAATAAAAGTATTATATTTATAACCCTAATCCTAATATGATCCCTCTCAAAAGGCTGAAAGACCTGCAACCTCATAATGACATGGCAAAGGGAAAAGAGTATCTCCCTCAAGTTGATTTCCCCCATATCACCTTGCATAAACTATTACCTTCCAGACAAGTTGACTGAGAAGGATCTGTCTTCCTTTATGGATCCTTGCTGTCTTCTTGACTCCCAAGGAAAGCATAGCATATAAAGCATGTGCCACAACATAGACTGAATTATAGACACTATAGCTATGGGCAGTCATGCTTGTTTCAAAAACAGATGAAAGAAGTGTCTCCATCTTCTCTAGACCAGTGCAGGTCATTATTGCTTGGCTGTCCAGTGTGGATCCAGGAAACAAACATTTGAACGCTTCCTCCCAGAAGGGCTGAATAAAACCATTTCTGTCTTCTTTTTCCAAGTTAGGTTTTGTCATATGAAGAAACTTCTGGAATCCTAGTATCTCATTTGAATGGATTGCAAAGCTGAGAACACCATGAAGGAAATCTATATTCTCATGCTTTTGAAAAGGAAGAGATGTGAACTCCATCTGAGCTGACATAACCCAAACTTTATTCACTGCCATTTCAGCAACATTCTCATATTGTAATATGGTAGGAAATGTTCTTATGAATACCATGGTCTTAATGTCACCATAAATAACACAAACATTAGCAGTGCTTTTAGTTACAACATGGTATATTTGAAATCCTTCTGTCACCATCCTATCAATGTTATCAACAAAAGTAATTACTGGGAATCTTTCAATGAAATCAAAGCAGATTCCTTTCTGAGAAAAGATGGGAACAACATTCTGGAGAAACCTCTCTCCATTGTCATCATTGTCATACAATATCCCAATCCACGTCCACTGGAAATGCAAGAGTAACTGAAGAATCCCTCTATATTCTCTGTTGACATTAGAGAACATCTGGTGGTAAAAAGCAATCTGAGTTTTCCCACTTAACTCAGCAGCAGAACCATAGGTGAACTAGGAAGGAAGGAAGGAAGGAAGGAAGGAAGGAAGGAAGGAAGGAAGGAAGGAAGGAAGGAAGGAAGGAAGGAAGGAAGGAAGGAAAGATGAGGGCATGGGAAAGATATCTGAAAATTGGTTCAGTATACCATTTCATAATGAAGGTCATTATTCCATTTGCAGTGTCTATAAATTATTAGAATATTCTAGATAATCAGGCTGTAAACCAGAAGACCATCAGTTGTAGTCTTGCCTTAGATACAAAGTATCTGAATGACCCTGGGCTGGTTGTTTTCTGTCAACCCTAGAAAAAGGGTAATGATAAACTACTTCGAAAAGCTTTGCCAAGGAAGCTGTATGGAGTTGTCCAGAAAGTTGCCAGAGGTCAAGAATCACTTGAACATATGGAATCAATCAATCAATAACCAGTGTAAAGCTTACAAAAATGTCAAACTGCAGACATTTAAGCCAAAATACTCTTTTATGGATGGCAATAGTTTGAATTCTGCTGTAGATAAAAACAGATAAAAACTTGGATGCTCTGTCTCAGTCCTACATGGAGAAGTTGCAAAATATCTATCTAAATCAGGTTGAGAATTATATTTCAGCTGGTACGTTTTTTTTGTTAATGTTTTTGCGTCAATGAATGGACACTGATTTTGTTCCTGAATAAGCAAAGACCACTTTGTTTAGCCATAGTATAACTCAATTTACATTTACTATAAGCAAACATTACCTTTACAGCATGTTGTAATAAGAAGAAATCTTTGAATAGTGTTGTTTCATCCTGATTATAAATAATATTCCTTTTGCTGATTGTTCTTATAAATTGCTTAATTTCATCAAGCAATGGTTCCATGTACCCTTAGATACATTCCACAGGAGAAGGATAATTTCTATATTTTTTCCAAACCTTTATATATCAATTATTCAAAGATTAGAATAATTGATATATAAAGGTGTGGCAATCTTGTCTGTCTGTATCACTTAGCTCTGTCCCAAAATAATCAAATTACATGCATTTTTCCTACAGAGAAATCCTAGAGATCAAGTTAAAGTTATTTCTGGTTTTGCCATGTTAGCCATTATGGACTAATCTTGCTTTGATCAGACTATGAGGTAAAACAGAAAAGCTATAGGCTGCCCCTCCTAAGGGACTCTTTGGTATCATGTTTTATTCCTTCTGAACTATTTTTAATATGAAAATATTTTAATAAATACTTGCTTGTTGCTTAAAAAAATCAGTTTCATTATTTTAATTAGAGTGCTTATTTGGATGACAACTTATATTTACACCAAAAATAGGTAAGTGTGTGTTTATGAATGATGGCATATAAAAATAAAGTTTAAAAAGAGAAGAAAATATTGTACTTGTGGAACCTTGTAAATTGACAGGATAGCTGCCATGTGGATAAATATTTCTGAATTAGGTCCTCCAATGACTGATACTGGATTGTTATTTGTATCACACTTATAGTTAGGGGTGAATTTGCCTTGGGTTGAGAAGAGTTCCATTGAGGCATGATACGTCCAGCTTGCAATAAAATGACTGTTATAGATATGGAAGCCCAGAGTGAAATTGGGCAAAATCTGAGGATTTTCATTGATCTCCTTTACAGCAAATGCCAAAGACAAAATGTGTTGGTAGAGCTGAGTCACCACCCTGAAATGAAGTGTAGAGGCTGACTTGAAGTGAGTTTGTTGAAAACATGGCATATATTACAAAGCAATAACATTGCTGACTAATAAGTATCATGTAGTCATGTTATCTAATTTAAATAGCTATGAAAGAAATATTGATTCATATAGCTTTCATTTTATTTATTTATTTGTCAAATTTATTTGCCACTGATCTCATGGTTCAAGATGACCCTGAGTGGTCATTAATGTTCAGTAGCTACATACATATAAATCATTTTAAACCATACCAGAGAATAAGCAGAGAAATTCAGCATCCAAACCACAAATACCCAAAATATGAACTTAATCACACTGTATGCACATGGTGAGACTGCACATAATTTTACATCAAAATGTTTGGTTGAATCTCATAATCCAAACATTCTTAGACGTTTATGAATGGAGATTTGGATTGTCAATCTGTGCCTTTATGAGAGAGACATGGTAGAAGGAAAGATTAGCAAAAGAAGGTTCAGGCAGAACAGAGCAAAACTATCTCTAATATATATTTTTATGCCACTTACTCAATTTTATAAAAAAGGTCAGTAGAAGGTCGTTCCTGAAAGGTTACTGTGTTTGAAAATATGTAGATCTGCGACATAATTCCACCAATGATGATATCTCCTAACTGATGGTATTTATGAAGAATTGGAAGAGGATCACTGATGATGCAATTCAAGTGAGGAATTTTGCAGAGCACGCCAGGCAAAACCGTTATCATCAGGATAGAAAACTTGCATGACATAATTCCTTTTTTTTGTATCTCTTTCTTTGACTTCACGTTATCCCTTATTGATTTTTTTGCTAAATAGGATACCCTCATTTGAAAGGCTACTCTGATGGTTTATGTGGCTTTTATAGTCAAATAAGCATTTTTAATAGAAAATGTTTCTTCCAATCCAAATCAGAATGGTACACCTTTGTCTTTGGTTACAATTTGTTTTAACATATCTCATTTGCCCGGGGACTTGTAAAAGAAGCAGAAATAATTGGGATTAATTTGATAATTACCTGAATTCATTTGTTTATAATTACAAGTTCTCTGAGATCTCATAGAAATGTTTATTGTATCAATATATCCAAGTCTAGCTGTGAATTGAACACAGTTCAGTTCTGATTTGCAGTTTTGATGGTTATGGTAGCTCTCTTGAGACATGGAGAGAACTAAGTTTGATGTTAATTCAATAATGACAAGAAACTTCATGTTTATGTTTCTTATGATTAACATAAGAGATTTTGCAAAGAGGTATCAAAGAAGAAAACATGTTTATTCTACCTTAGTAAGTGCCATTTTTGTGCATGGACTAAGGAAGAATAAAGATAAAAAGTTTGTCCCCATAGAAAACAATCCAAATAATAGATGTTAAGTGAGAAACTTACTTTCACGTTACATATTTTTAAATGGTATTAAGTTGTATCTGGAACTCTGTGTTATTTGAGGTGGGGGTAACCAGAATATTTCAAACTCTGAAATGTGACAAACATGAGGCAATTGAAGAGACAAGATGATGCAATAGCTATCTTCTATTTCATTCTTAGAAGTGAGGAAAGTCACCCTTCCTAGTGAAGTATCCTTAACAAGATGCTTTCAGCCTTTCTAAAAGTAAACAAGATCCCAATGATCTTCTCATTTCCATCTAGCTGAGCTGAAATACAAATAAAATAAAGAAGACTCTGGCTAAATCTGTGAATAGAGTTTCTCTTTGGTTACCACCAGCCTAAAATTTCCTCATGGTATTAAAAAAATCCTTCTCAACATGACTGTGAAGTTTCAACTTCTTCTTTTTATTTTCAGTACCTTCTTTTCATTACTAAATGCTTCTTGCTTAGTTCAGGTCAAAACACAATGATAAAGTAGGCTGAAATAAAGGAAAACCAAACACTGCAGAACAAAGACATGTTGTGGGTGATGAATTTGGCTACATTGAAACTATCAGGTAATTTCCTGGCTAGAAAACTGATAAGAAGTCAACAATGGCCAAGAAGTCCATGAAGCAAGCCCAAACACAATAAAATATGATCCCAAGTCCTTCTTTGCATTCCACTACAATTTTCTGTAATATTGAGTAGATATAAAAATGTGGGAATGGTGGGAATGTGAACAGCTATGAGGCACAAATGGTGGCTCCATTCATTTTCTCATTTTAGGATTGGTAGTCAACAATCTAGAATCCCAAAGATGTTTTTTCATGAGGCAACTGGACTTTCTTGCTTTTCTTTGAAGACGTTTTGCTTATCATCCAAGAAGCTTCTTCAGCTTTTAGTGCATAGCTAAATGTCTATGGAGATTCTCAGTCATCCAGGTCATTGTTATCCCAAAGATGCTTTGAAAATGTTTCGCTTTTCATCCAATAAGCTTCTTCAGTTTCTAGCCTCATGAAAAAAGCATCTTTGGGATAACTATGACATGGATAACTGAGAATCTACATAGACAACAATCTAGAGCCAAAAAAGTTGGGCAATATATCACCATAGAGAAGTCAATGTATTATTCAAAGAAAGAGAATGTGTCTATGTACAAATGAAGCAGAAGCATATTGGAGGATTATGAAAATAACAAATTTCTAGGGGTATCAATCATTTTGAAGAACCTACAGTTTTCAAATGGATTAATGATCAGCAGTATATATTGTAATAATTTCATTTGGAAAGAAATGTAGATTGGCAATAAACTGGAATTATGTCTATTGCATGCACAGTAAATAATGATTATCACAGCTATACCATGATGGTAGTTATAGCCATAATCTGGCATATCTAGAAGATAGATTGTGGAAAATGGGATGTGGGATTTTTCTCAAAATCATGGCTTGAAGCCTTCCCTGAGGGAGCAAATGCTGAGGAATCTTCAGAACATTTTTGTGAGCTTCAATATTTCAACATTGCAATCCACCTAGTCATCCATGTGTAAAGTTAATAAAGTTGTATACAATACAGAGATAATTTACAAAGAATTAAGTACTGAATTCTCAGAGGTGGAGGTTGAAACTACAAGAAAGAAAATAAAATAAAATAAAATAGTGCTCTCTTTTCTACATGTCCACACTTCACTGCAAATTTTAGAGTTTTGTTCAATATACAAAGAGCTGGATTAATGGAAATAGATTCTTAAGCATCCTGACTTCAAGAAGCTTACAAGTTTGCTTCCATTAATCCAGCTCTTTGGATATTGGTAAGCAGATTTACTACAGGCAAAAATACAATCATAACACAAAGTTGATTTTCCCATTGTGATGCACAAATGCTAAAGTTGTTATATAAGTGCACGCCTTAAAATTGGAATAATAAATTAATTCCTCTGATACTTCTGAGTTAGTGCAGACTTAGACAATATCTTGATGCCTTCCAGAGATACAATATCTCCAGTGGCATTAGAATTCTATCAGATCTTTAAAATACCTTATCTCCATTACTTACAATATTGAAAATTGATATAAACATGTTTACAACAGTCACATTACAACTAATACTCATTTTTCAACCATGTTTAGGACTGGAACTTCCATTTATAAGTGAGGAATTCACTCCCAATTGTACTGCCATTTTTGCCATGGTTTTAGTTGAATACCCCAGTCATTAAGTGAAGCATAAAGCTGTTAAATGAAGCCAGCTTCACCCATTGACTATGGTTGTCAGAAACCAGTTGGAAAGGTCAGAAATGGTGATTTTGTGATGCTGGAATGCTGTAACAATTTTAAATGTGGGGATCATTTGTAAGTCACTTTTTTCAGCACTAACATATACTTGGATGATTGCTAAACAAATAATTCTAAGTCAAGGATTACCTGTATTCTGCACAATAATACATAGAATAAGGCTGATCACATTGTAATAAAAGTACTTGAATTTGTCCTAATGTGGTACAATGTGCTATGATGATAAAGTGATGGACTTTGAGTTGTTTCACCTCATCCCATTACAACAGAACCTGCATTAGTTACTGGGAATAATTTTTCAGCATTTAAAATTTATTTCTTCATGAGCAAATGCTTGCTGTTTAATTCAGGTCTGAACAGGATGATAAAACATTTGGGGGCAAAGATACAACCCAGTAAACCAGCACTGGAAGATAAGATGGAGAAGATCTCCACAGCCACCATATATTTTCCTTTGGTACTCAGGTAGCTTGGAACAAAGGACAACCAAACACTGCAGAAGACAAACATGCTGAAGGTGATGAATTTGGCTTCATTGAAACTGTCAGGTAATTTCCTAGCTAGAAAAGCTACAGAGAAGCTGACAATGGCCAAGAAGCCCATAAAGGCCAAGACACAGTAAAATATGGTCACCGATCCTTCATTGCATTCTAGTACAATTTCTTGAGACACTGAATGCTTATCAGAATCTGGGTATGGTGGAAATGTCATTAGCCATGATGCACAAATGATGACTTGAACAAGAGAGCAGGAAAGTACAATGGAGTTCACCATTTTTTTCCCAACCCATCTCCTCATTTTTGACCCAGGCTTACTAGCCATGAATGCTAGGACAACCACAATGGTTTTGGCCAACAAACAGGAAACTGCCACTGAGAAGATAATGCCAAAAGCTGGTTGTCGAAGAAGACATACAAATTTATTTGGTCTCCCAATAAATAACAAGACACAAAGGAAAGAGAATAGAAGGGAGATGAGGATAATGTAGGTGAGGTTCCTGTTGTTGGCTTTGACGATGGGAGTGTCCCTGTATTGAATGAAGATCCTGAGCACATAAGATGTGATGAAAGCAAAAGAAAGAGAACATACAGTCAAACTTATTCCCAGAGTGTCTTCATATGATAAGAAAGTTATGACTTTTGGAATGCAGGAATTTTTGTTGTGATTTGGGTATTGATCTTCTGGACATGGAGAACAGTCAGCTGTATCTAAAAACAACCATCAAAAATCAGTTCATCATCCATTAAACTAATCATCATATGTCCTCTATTGACATAACATGGCGGTGAGGTACTTAGTCTGAAACATGAAGATGAGAATGAGGCCAAACAAACAAATTAATTAATAGAAAACAATTAGATTATGCCTATAAAATATCTCTGAGATATGGGAAGTAATCTATCAGTCTGCCAATATTGTCTGCATCATCTGTGTGGATTTGATACAACCATGCCATCTTATCCCATCATCTCAAATTATGTGATTCTACTATAAATGCATATCTATTCGCCAATAATGGATGAACTGGGTTTTACTTTTAGAAAGCTTTGATGGAAATATCTTACAAGGAAGCTCATTATTTTGACTGACTGATTGATTATATGCCATCAAGCAGTTTTCAACTCATAATGACCACATAGGTAGATTTTCTCAGTGAAGATCTATCTTTAATCTTATCTTTCAAATCTCCCAATTGTACACTCATTGCCATGAGTGCAACCTTATTCATGTTATGCTGTCATTTCACATAACAGCCCATGTGCTGTAGTGGTTAAAAGTCCTGAATTACTATTAGTGTAGAGCAGGGCTTTTCAACCAGTGGTACAGGTACCACCTGTGGTACATTGGCACCTGGCAGGTGGTACATGACCATCCTAGAAAAGTGGTAGCATGGGAGGGGAATGAGCTGAACTGGTGGCAGCACTGCACAAGCCTGAGCGAGAGATGGCTGGAGCTGCAGGGCTGTCAGGGCTCAGCAGAAGCCCCAGGATCAGTGCTTCTTCGGGGCTGTCAGGGTTCAGGGGAAGCACCAGGAACAGTGCCAGGCTCCAGCTGGAGCTTGGCAATGATCCTGGTGCTTCTGCTGAGTCCAGAAGAAGCACCAATCAGCTGGAATGTTGCAACATCTCCAGGGTCTTGTGATTAACATTCAGATGCTTGGCAAGTGATTCATATTTATGATGGTCACAGTGTCCCAGGGTCATGTGAAGTGACCAAAACCTGCTGCAACCACCCAGCAGAGGGGGAGGAATAAAAACCAAACATCCCCCGACCCCACCCCCACTGCCAATCCTCAACAGAAATGCTCACAACAATGAAAACCTCAGACAGGAGGAAGAGCGCTGCCAGGCAGGCAGGTGTCTTGCTTGGCTGTGGCTTGGGGGGCACTTTTTTAGTGCCTTGTAACTTCAAACAGTCACTAAGTGAACAGTTGTAAGTCAAGGACTATCTGTATGTCATCATTTTTTTCCCCTTTTTTTGGGGTCATCAAGTTTTTGACACCTTGCTAGGCGACTGGTGATACTCGGATGTTGCCATATCCTAAAAGTGGTACAATGGGTGAAAAGGTTGAAAAGCCCTGGTATAGAGAGTAAGGAAGATGACTTTAAGAGAAATATGGAGACTTCTGGTTTGCCACTGCGGCCGCCACGGACATTTGGAAGGTGAGCTCCATCTTCCACGTACCATTTCGCATCACTGGGGGGCCTGGAACGGGTCAAAGGACGTCCTGTAGGGGTGACCAGCAAGGAGGGAATCCCTGCTTGATCGTGGGAGGGTGGTAGCCCTTCTGCTCAATCTGGGGTATGTCTCCAAACTGGCAGATGAAAGACCGGCCACAGAAATATGGCCTGTAACTAGGCTGCTAACCACCAAAGTCAAATTTACAACCAGGCACCTATGAAGCAGCGCAGATGAGATTGAGTGAGATCTACCTCTCTTCAATTCTACTTATTTTTTCCATCTGTATAAGCTGCCCAAAGTATTTTTCCTCATGTAAGAGAGAGAAGGGAGATTCTATCCCACCTTCTAAAAACAGCGGCAACTGTGGCATCCAGGGGAGTTTAAAACATTGCAAGAATAGCCTGATTGTAACTGGATCTTTATCCTTCTAAAATTTGTTGACTAAAATATTTTTTTATTCTTATTGAAGATTTGGGTTTCTACCTATAAAATAGAAGTAAAATCAGAAAAAGGATTATAAAAATTTCAGACTTAAAAAAAACACTAAATGGTATGCGTGACATTTTGTGGCTAAACCTGATATTACAATTTCTTATTGTCTAAAAGAGACTTGGCTCGATGCCCAGATTATAGATAAGACTTTTGCAACCTTGACAGATATCAGCTGAAAGAAGCCCAGCTGTGTTCTATACTTAGTGACAAAATTATTTTCTTTCTCTGATTGTAAAGCTTTTAACTTAACACTCTACTAAGAGAACATGGA
Source organism: Vipera ursinii (assembly GCF_947247035.1). NCBI lineage: Eukaryota > Metazoa > Chordata > Lepidosauria > Squamata > Viperidae > Vipera > Vipera ursinii. The sequence continues at coordinate 8,955,532 of NC_139517.1, read as the reverse complement.
TGAAGATCAGGAACCAATCCTCTTTATGTTGAAAGCAATTTATGAAACTATTCTTACAGCTACTGCTGAAATAAGAAGCTACAGAAAAGAACAAGATGTCAGCCCAGATACATGAACCCAAACTTTGATTAAAACTAAAGAATCAACTACACAGAATATAATAGAAAAAGTGGAACAATTAAATACTATGATTAAAAGTGGAACAATTAAATACTACAATTAAATACTATAGCAGTGTTCCAATATCTCAGGGTCTGCCACAAAGAAGAGGGAGTCAAGCTATTCTCCAAAGCACCTGAAGGAAGGACAAGAAGCAACAGATGGAAACTAACCAAAGAGAGAAGCAACCTAGAATTAAGGAGAAATTTCCTGACAGTTAGAACAATTAACTACTAGTAATAATAATAATAATAAGTTGGAAGGGACCTTGGAGGTCATCTAGTCCAACCCCCTGCTAAGGCAGGAAACCCTATACCATTTCAGACAAAATGGAACAATCTGCCTCCAGAAGTGGTGAATGCTCCAACACTGGAGGTTTTTAAGAAGAGACTGGACAGCCATTTGTCTGAAATGGTATAGGGCAGTGGTGGCGAACCTATGGCATGGGTGCCAGAGGCAGAACTCAGAGCTCTTTCTGTGGGCACCTGTGGCAACTGTCCCTCTTCAACCAGCCACCTGCTAATTGGCTCCCACACGGCTGAATGCAGCCTGGCATGGCTGGTTTCCCTCCCCCAATCCTGTCCCTCCTGGCCTTGCATGCTCTCCTTTTTCCAGGCACTTCATCACCTCCTCAGCTGTTGGCCGACCATCCATCTCAGAGGTGGCTTTTTTGAACTGCTGGTGATGGGCTGCGGAGCCCCAGACTACACCTGTTGAGGGGCTGGCAGGCTGCGGCTACTGATGGACACAGTTGGCCCCCATGTGCTCTCTGGCCTCTGTGTGTGGGGGCCGATGGTGTCAGGCAGCACCTACCCCAGCCCTTGCCTTGCCTTATGGCAATGGGACCCCCACCCTGCCTCGCCTCACCCCACAGGATGAGTCTCCTGCCTACTGCCCCACCTGCCAGAGACCTCCTGGAGCTCCCCCAACCCTGCCCCAACCCTCACAGGTGTCCCTCCCCATGAGCAACATTGAGGTGACCACACCAATCTTGGCCATACTCATCCAATCTTCGATGACCACCATAGCCACACCCACCCAGAGGGCCATGCCCACCTTGCACCCAGCAATAAATAAGTGGATTTTGGGTTGCAGTTTGGGCACTCGGTCTAGGGTTTCCTGCCTGTGCAGGGGATTGGACTAGATGATCTCCAAGGTTCCTTCCATATTATTATTATTATTATTATTATTATTATTATTATTATTATTATTATTATTATTATTATTATTAAAATTCAATTGATCAACAAACACAGTTAAAGAAAAAGGAAAAGACTTTCTATATAAACCAGAAGAAAATAATAAGAATTGCATTAGTTTAAGCATGAGACAGTAAATACTAAGGGGAAAAGAGAGGAAATACTTAATGTAGTAGTTTGAGACGTATACTAAAGATACTTGTATGTTATTGAATTATCGACCATGAGGCACTCATGAGATGTGAAAATGAAAAAGAGATGAAATAAATAAATAAATTAATATGAAGGTGGTTTGATTTTGCCCCTAACAAAATATGCTGGAAATAAATCAAGTGAAGTACTAATACCACTTTACAATGCTTTGGTAAGGCCACACCTGGAATACTGCATCCAGTTTTGGTCACCACGATGTAAAAAAGATGTCGAGACTCTAGAAAGGGTACAGAGAAGAGCAACAAAGATGATTGGGGGACTGGAGGCTAAAACATATAGGGAATGGTTGCTGGAATTGGGTATGTGTAGTTTAACGAAGAGAAGGGTGAGGGGTGACATGATAGCAGTGTTCCAATATCTCAGGGGCTGCCACAAAGAAGAGGGAGTCAAGCTATTCTCCAAAGCACCTGAAGGCAGGACAAGAAGCAATGGAGGGAAACTAGTCAAGGAGAGAAGCAACCTAGAACTAAGGAGAAACTTCCTGACAGTTAGAACAATTAACCAGTGGAACATCCTGCCTCCAGAGGTTGTGAATCCTGAAACACTGGAAGTATTTCAAGAAGAGACTGGCCAGCCATTTGCCTGGAATAGTATAGGGTTTCCTGCCTCAGCAGGGGGCTGGACTAGATGACCTCCAAGGTACCTTCCAACTTATTATTATTATTATTACCCATGGCATCAATGGGAGGAATAAAAAAAAGTTACTCTAACTTAGCCCTTTGTCCAAATTATATCCAACCATACACAGAGTTCTGTATGTGTACAATTGGTACTGGATTTATAATATTGATATTTTGATCAGGAATGATAAAAAAGGACTATAGTACTAGAAAGGTCTGATCCAGACACTTTACAGTGAAGGTGAGATACATGTTTATTCACTTAATATTATAGGGACCTTTGATTTGATTACCAGTTTGCTGAACTGCTTAAAGACAGATTGTCTAAAAGTGAGGAAAATGTGAATTCCAGTCCTCCCTTTTGAGATGAAAAATAATTGGGTGACATTGGGTCATTCACTGCCTCTCAGCTCCAGAAAGAAGGCAGATATTGCCAAAACTATATGCATCTGTCCATGTAGTTAGCAAGAATAAAGATTGATTAAAATGGTATTGTTCTTAGGAATTTATTCCATGCTGGTCAGGGAAGAATTCAGCCCCTGAGATTTCAACAGGCAACTCAAAGCTCAAAGCTCTGGTGGCAGAGTGGTAAGGATGCAATATTGCGGACTAATTCTGCTAACTTTCAGGAGTTTGATTACTTTGATGCTGACTGGCTCTAGGTTGACTCAGCCTTCTATCCTTCTGCAGATGGTAAAAGGAAGACCCAGATTGTTGAGTCAATGTGCTGAATCCATAAATCATTTAGAAAATGCTGTAAAACACTATGAAGTGGTATATATGTCTAAGTGCTATTGCTATTGCTGTCTGTTTTATGTCCCATTCTTTCCTTAGATGTACTTCATAGTGACTTTCTGCATCTCCTTATATCCAAAGTGTATCTTTATCAACTCATGCACTTTTTTATTATGAATAATTTCACAAGTGAGAGGATTGCATATCTGCCTAGACAACTCCTCAGAAGCTGATTTATTCCCATTTTTTTCCTCTGAAAATAATCCTCTGTACATGATATTTCTTACCCTTTTTAGCTGAAATCTTCCCTTCTGGACATGGAAGGCAATCATAACAACAAAATGGCTTCCCTTCTTTATTGGTCTTTCTGTAGCCTCGTTGGCAATGATCATTACACAAAGAAATAGGGTGTGCCTATTCCCACAAAATAAAAATAATATATTAGTATTTAAATAGATAGAAGGATAGATAGATTTGAGATTTATTTCATCCTGGAAAATCAATAATTTAAGATGGGTGAATGACAAATGCTGACAAGACTTATTGTTTAATAATCAAAGAGTTGCCAAAGGGCTGTTAGAACCTACAATATTTCTTGGGGGGGAAATTGTGCATGATAAATATTTTGATGAAATGCTAAATATTTGCAGCTTTTGTCTTGAAGAATTATCTCCCTATGTAGTTTACAATTAATGAAACATACCATCCAAATCCTCTGCTATTGCCCCCAAAAAGTCAAGATTCCTTTGAAGGGTTCCTAGGATTGTTCATGGCGATATTAAAAATTCAGTGTCATTTATAGTATAAAGTACATAGTATAAAGACCCTGCACAGAGGACATGTTACAGGTTCCATCTGCAAGGGGCCTACATTTGATGGGTCTCAGGAGGCAGACATTCTCTTCCATGGTACCAGCCTTATGCAACATTCTGTTCCTTCCCTTATTGTCAGGGAAATGCGGTTGCTAGACTTCTCTATCCATTGTGGTTTGTATGCTTTAATTTCCCCCCAAAAAATACTAATATTTGTCTACAGTTTTATAATAATTATTTTGTAACAGCTGATTTTATATTGTAAACATAAAGGTATCCCATTTCTAATCAAGTCCAACTGTAGGGGACAGCGGTCATTTCCATTTCTTAGCTGAGGGAGCCAGCTTTGTCTGAAAACAATTCCCATAATCATGTGGCCAGCATGGCTATAAAGCAAAGGAGCATGGAATGCTGTTAACTTCCCACTAAAGTCATACCTATTTATTTACTTCCATTTGCATGCTTTTGAATTGCTAGGTGAGCAGGAGCTGGGGCAGGAACAGTCACTCACCGTGTTACACAGCACTCAGGTGTCGAACCCAGGCTATCAGATCTCTAGCTGACAAGCTCAGCATTTTTAACCACTGAGCCATCAATCCCCTTTTTATATTGTAGTTTTGTCTAATTGTGCTATACCACCCAGAATAAGTTCTGATGAGATGGGCAGCTATACAAAATGAATTAATGAATTAATTAAATTAATTATAAATGTGATGTTTCAGATAAGTGAAAAATCTACAATACAATTTAATATCCATCAACTATGTGCTATAGACATCAATATCTGGCCATCATGGTTAGGACAATATGAGAGCTATAGCTGCAGCCTATTGGAAGGTAGCAGAGCATAGCGGGGGGAAAGACATAAGATCTTTATACTTTACTCCGAAATCATGGCTAGAATGCCTTTATATGATTTGCAGATTACAGTTCAGATCAGGAATTTTGTATTTAATTAAAAATATATGAGGTGTGATGATACTTAGAAATGCATTTCACACACACACATTCACAAAAGCAGGTTTGCTTTAGAGTTGATAATAAGAGTGACTGATTAATCAATTAATTGATCAATGAAATGTTTCAGCAACAATCCAGTCTAATAAAACAAAGTAAGAGTTTTTCTAGTAAATAAAACTGAAACAATCAGTAATGAATCTTTCATACAGGATTAGTTAAACATAAGAGATGGATGGCATATATATGTATATACAGTATGTACATATCTGTCCAAAGCTTGACCACAATTTTTTATAACAATCTCAATTCATCCAAATTTAACACTTTTCAAAGCAATTTCAGTAAAGTTGGTCTGCTAATACAAAGATCCTGTTGTATTCTTTAAGAGACAGTTACTGAATCAGAGTTCTAAAAGCTATACAAGGGGAATGATAATAACACTCATAAATCTGCCTCTTAATCAATCCAAGCATGGATTTAGGCAGTTTTGAAGAGGAATGTTAGTAAGCCTTTATTGCTAAAACATGGATAGTAAAATATCACGTGTTGTCAGGATGAATGCTTTCTTCTATGGAGTGGAAAAAATGCCATGGGTATCATTGGGAATAGAGAAAGAGCTACTGAGAGAGAAATATTCGTTTAGAATAGAACTTTGCTTATGTTCTACCAAAATTCAAATCAATAATTTACTGCTTACTCTCTAGAGTTGGTTTCAAGCCTGAGAACTTTTTAGCATTGTATAAGAGATCACAGAAAGTCATATCCAAGACTGTGCATTTCTTATAAGAGGAAACAAATGCACCAGGAAGTTGAGTGTGACCCAATGACGTGGGATTTTGATTGGTTGTGTTTTAAATTTGCTAAAATGATTTAGGGAAGATAACCATGTCTCTTACCTGATTAAACCTTTCTGGCCATGTAATGAACTCCAGATGGATATTGAAGATTTTGTCTGGAGGAGCAAAGGGATCTATTCTTCCTACTTTTACCTTAGAAAATGACCTGTTTGGAAAAGTGTTCCAATTTATAATATCAAATCCTCCAATAAATTCTCCATATCTATCGAAAGAGATCTTTTCACCCACATTATTGTTGAAGGAGACACTTCTCAGAAAATGGCAAAGCTAAATTGGAGAAAGACAGTAATATAAAGAAAAGGTAAATTTAATGCATTTCTAGTAAATCTCAATTTGATATGTACGGTAAGAACTTAAAATGTTCCTATTTGAAGACTAGTTGCTTAAACAGTAACTAGACAACAATTCACATTTTAGCTGGAATTAGTTGTGGTTCATCAGATTTCAGAGGATGAGAACATGTATTTTTTCATGGGTGGCAACTGAATCTTCTGATGGCTCTTTCAATGAGACTTTTCCTTCATGGATAGTTTTTAGTCCTTGTTCAGGATATCTGTGTGCTTCTGGACATTCTACCTAGAAAGAATTGATGGTTTAATGGTCTTTTTTTTAATTTTTTGCTCAGAAATTTTAAAACTGTGCTTGTAAGGAATGTGTTGTGAATCACTGATTGGAGGAATCTTAGGAAACCATCCATCGCAATCTATCATTGGCTGTGCTATTCAAACTAATAGAATGAAAAGATTGCACTATAATTGTTCATGTTGTTTGTAAGGACACTTATTGCCCAGAGTATATTGGACTTTCTGTTTCCCAGCTGGTGGCATATCTTTTTCATCTTCAATTGTTCTTCAGTCCTTGTTCAGGAATTAGGTGTCTATTCTCCAGATGCATGGTTTGTGTATTAAGTGTGTTGTTTTATGCATGTGTGGAGAATTACAAAAAGCATTTGGCAAATAATGTGATTGGCATGTCTAATTGAATATACCAGGGTGGAGACACTGAAATAAACTATATTCTGTGCAGAAGAAGAACACAGAGAAATCTCTCAATCCCGATGTCTCTCCTAATGTCCACTGGTGGGTTTTATATAGTGTTTATCTCATATTACAGCATTTTTAAAGTTACAGGGTCACAACGTTCTTGTATATAGACATACTCTTTGTATTTATGAGCATATTTAGGCTTGTTTGTATGGGTATGCATATAATTGTTCATTGTGTCTTTTAGGGTGGTATTGTGAATATTGAGTGTCTTTTGCAGATTGAATTTAAAGGGGGAAAAACAAGCAGAGTTTGTTATGGAGAATTTTTCAAAACTTAAGTTAAAAGTTATAAATACTGTAATTTTTTCTGATGTTCTCTGCTGTAGGCTTACCTGCCATGATTGTAGATCCTGAAATGTCCGCTTCTCCAAATTCACCCAATTTCTTTGCTTGTATTTAGAAGAATGCATTGATTGCAGAGCATGTGCCATGACATAGACAGCATTGTACACGTTGTAACTATGGCCACTCATGTTAAGTTCAAAAGCAGAAGTAGGGAGAGTCTCAAATTTCTCTTCTCCAGTACAGATGTTCTCAGGCCTTTTAATTCTTTTTTTAGCGTTGGAAAATGAGCAATCAAACACCTGCTCCCAAAAGTCTCTGATAAAGCCATCATGTGGTTCTGTTGTTGGTTTTCTGCTCTGAAGAAATTCCTGGAATCCAAACACTTCCTGTGAATGAGAGGAGAGAGATAAAGCACCATGGATGAAACTTATATCCCAGTTTCTGTTAAAGGACACTGATGCAAAATCCATTTGTGCTGGCATAATCCAGATTTTTTCTCTCAGTCCTAAATCTTCTACTTCTGAAAAACGGAGAAGTGTTCTTAAAATTAACATGGTCCGAAGTTCACCAAAAACAGTTATCACATTGGTTGTGCTTTTCATGAGAACTTCATATAATTCAAGTCCTTTATCCATCACTTCCATAAAATCACTGTAAAAAGCTACATTTGGGAACCATTCCATAAAATCAAAGCAGATTCCATGCTCAGAGAACTTGGGGACTACATCCCGTACAAACTTTTCTCCTGCTTCATCTTTCACGGAAAGAAGCCCAATCCATGTCCACCTGAAATATAATAGCAACAGAAGGATTCCTTGGTGTTGTAAGGCCTCATTGGGAAACATCTGCTGTAAAAATACATCTTGGGTTTCTTTATTCATTACTGGAGCAGAGCCATATGTAAGCTAGATAATTTTGTAAAAGAAACCAAAACAAAACAAAAGTTGAGTTAGTGTCTTTTTATCTTGGTTTGAATTAAAGTATACTTTCCAAATTTTATTGCTGCTTTCTAAATATCAAGCCAGCTCAAACCCAGGCTTCAATTCAGAGCTTGTGTGAATGTGGTACAGTGCACAAATTTTGGGAAGGAGGCTTTAACATCCCATGTGAGCCAAATAAGGATGACCAAGACAGCAATCAACTGGATAATTAGTAACTAAATGTTTGACATATGTTTTAAGTTGGTTTTATGTTAGAGGAACATTCTTGATATTTTCCACTAGCATTTTCTACTACTGTTCTCTTCAATAATCCCAGACTCTGTTCTGTTAAGAAATCTTCAGATTTGGAGACTAATACCTGCAACATGAAGCGGAAGAACAACTAACTCATATAATATAAGTGTCAGGTCCATCAACAGGTCCTATCTGTTGCAGAGGGAGGGAGGTTGGCATTTTTGGGGTGCTATTGTGTCAGGTGCATATTTGGAAAATAGGGAATGGGATTGTTTTTGCAGATGGGGCAAACCTCCTAGCCAGTTACAGCCTGGTTTCAAGGCTGCTCTACCCTGAGAGTGACCTGTTATCTGCCTAGCACCTCAGCATTCTCAAAACATTTTCTCAGCATCACATTGGCTACTGGTGGACTGGTCAGGAGGGTTGGGATTGAGGGAAATGAAAGAATTGCTTTGTGCTTTGTGTTGGACCTTCAGATTCTGCCCAACTTTACTGTAACCACTTTCACTCAGTAAAATTTCTTTTGATTCAACTCAATGGAGTCAAGAATCTTGCTTTCCTAAGGGACTAGCTGGGGCAGGTCCTTACATTAAGATTCTAGAGTACTCCCAAATGGGATCATTATATCAAACATGTAAAGCATGGAATAAGGGAGCTAACCATCCTTTAATGGTCTGCAAAAGTCCTCTAAGAAGCTAAGGGTAATGGTTTGGAGAACCTTTTTGTAAAATATATATAGGAAGATTAAGGATGAAAAATGATCACTTCTGGATTGCAAATGACTAAGATTATTTCATTCCAAAGAACCCCTTAACTACCTTTCAAAAAAAAGGGGGGGAGGTTTCTCTGTCATACCTAGGCAGACACAGATATTGAGTCAGGATATGTACTTTACTTATGATTTATATTAATAAAAATAACATGTAGTATCCATTTCTCTAAATGAATGACAACTTTTAATTTTTAAAAAGAAACTGAAGATATTTCAAGATTCTCTACACATATTTAAAAAAGTAATGTTTTGTAATTATTTCTTCCTTCAAACAGATATTTTGCAGATACTTCCTTGATCACTTTCCAGAGGAGCTATAAGAGCTTGGAAAAAGATGCAGATGTTTTAATGATTCTTAAAGAGAGACTTTTGTCCATTTTATTATATATTACGAACCATTTCTTTTAATGGGTTTATTGAATCCCTAAAGACTAATCTCATATTGAAATATTACAATTAACCTTTTCCTATGTCCCAAACACAGTGCTTCTAAAGAATTGCAACTAGTTATAATGAGAACTGAGAGAAATTTATATGATCCTGGAATACCTGTGGAATTTTGTAGATTGACAAAATGTTCAACATGTAGAGACAGATGTCAGGTCCTCCAATTACTGCAATAGGTATGTTCCCCAAATCACACTTGTAATTTGGGATGAATGTGTTTTGCATGGAAAGAAGTTTCATTGAGGCAAGAAAGGTCCAGCTTGGACTAAAATTACTATTATAGATGTTGAACCCAAGGGTGACATTGGCCAAGATCTGGAGATTTTCACTGATCTGCTTCACAGCAAAAGCCAGGGCCAGAACATATTGGTAACTCTGAAATACAACCCTATTGTGAAAATCAAATTCTTTATTAAAGATTGCAACACCTATTATGTTTCAGTTCTACATCACATTACTTCATAAAGTGTATTACAATATATAATTCTGCTTATCACTGAAAAGTAAAATGGAAAAATAAAATTGGCAATCATGACATTATTATTATTATTTGGAAATTATTTAGGATACAGCTGGGTTCATGTTCCACAAATAAACCTCAAGCAATGATTTCCAATCAACAGAGGTGCTTGAGGTACTTTGAATTCAGTGCAAAAATTGACTTCTGGCTAATGGATCTTTAGATTTCAGTGAGAACCAGGCCCAATTAACTAAACATTGAGCTATATAAAGCTATTCCAGAAAGTTTTGCTTAGGAAAAACACCTAAGAATTGTTAGAAATATATATTTGCCCTTATTCATTCGTGGATTATTGTGGCATTAGATAACTGTTATAATGTTGAGCTTTGGGAGAAAGTCATACTTGAACAATCATAGAAATTGAATAACAAAATAGAGAATGATATAGAGATAAATTATCCCTCTTATGAAGATGAGGATACAGTATATGTGAATACAATGTATTCTATCAGTTCAAACTAAATTTCCGTTCATGTCATATGATTAATGGTGGTGTAGAAATCTTACATCACTTCATCCTGAAGTTCACTGGAAGGGTGACGATCAAAACGAATTGGACTGGAAAAGGTATAGACTTGAGAAATAATGCTGGCAATGGTCATATCTCCAGGCTGAGAGTACTTGTGAAGAATAGGAAGAGGATCAATAACATTGCAATTAATATCAGGAACCTTGTGCGCTGCTTGAGGCATTGTTACTACTAACACTACCCAGAAAACAACTATAGTTGATACCTCAATAATCAATCAAGTTGTTTTTCTGTTTGCCTCCTCTCATTCACCAGAAAATTGAATTGCAGTTTTACAAGACATTGCCTAAAAATCCTAGAAATTTACTGTGAAATGCAAAGAATCCAGTTGTATGGATAAATAATTAAGGAACAAATCCTTGATTCAGAATGTGAGAACGTCTGCATACAATATCCTCCTAATGCCATTCTTCTCTATCAAAGCAGGTTTTCATTGTACATTTATCAGTGATCAACTGACAAATAACTTGGATTGCCATTGGGAATGGTAATCAAATTTTACAACATGGGTTTGTGGGTCTTGTGGGATTTGGAACAAGTGCATAGATAATCATAGTTTAATTTTATAGTTATAGAGGTGATAACAAATGTCCATTTTTTCAACTTTGCAACTAATAACATATTCAGTACAATAGTCATGAAAACTTTACAGATCAAGAAGCAATGATGCACATCAATTTATGTAAAAATATTTTCTTTTTTTAAAAAATGTTGAACATGAATATCAAGAGAACCATTTGATAATTTATATAACACTGAGAACTTTTAAATTCTGCCATGTAAAAGAAAAAAATAGGTGTTACTAAATCAACTAAAATATCTTTATTTAATCCCATTAATATATATTTAGACATTGACTTGCAATCACAAATAGAATTATAACTTCTGTCCCTAAGAGAAATGGATATTAAGTAAGCCCTGTTCAGTTTTATGACTTTTTTAATCTTGTTTCACTTTTATTTTATTTATCAAATTTAGAAACCATTTATCTCTCTCACAGAGAGAGAGATCTGTTTCTACCATTTTGCCATGGTTGTTAAAAGAATTATATGGTCATTAACAAATCCAGCTTTTCAGCCAACTGGAAAGGTGACAAATGCTGATTGCCTGACAGGTAACTGCAATTGTTGAAAATATATGATAGTTGCAAAGTGTCAAAAAAATTGAGCGAATATGTGGACACTGCAATGGTCATAAATGTGAGGACCAATCATAAGGTACTTTTTTTAAGGTCATCAAAACATTGAAAAGTCATTAAACAAATGACTTTTTCTAAATCAAGGACTACCTGTAAGATATAATCTTGAAAAAATGTTAAAATTAAAACTATCAGTTTTAGTTAAAATTAAAACTACTAACTAGGAACAGTGATCACATATCACATACACATGAACATCACCAGACGGTCAACACAGAAATCAGATTGACTATATGCTCTGCAGCCAAAGATGGAGAAGCTTTATACAGTCAGTAAAAACAAGACCAGGAGCTGACTGTGGCTCAGACCATGAGCTTCTCATTGCAAAGTTTAGACTTAAACTGAAGAAAGTAGGGAAAAGCACTAGGCCACTCAGGTATGAACTAAATTTAATCCCTGTTGAATATACAGCAGAGGTGACAAATAGATTTAAGGAATTAGATCTGATAGACAGAGTGCCTGAAGAACTATGGACAGAGGTTCACAACATTGTAGAAGAGGTAGGAACTAAAGCCATCCCAAAGAAAAAGAAATGCAAGAAAGCAAAATGGCTGTCTGAGGAAGCTTTGCAAATAGCTGAGGAAGGGAGGGAAGTGAAAGGGAAGGGAGAAAAAGAAAGATACACCCAATTGACTGCAGAATTCCAGAGAATAGCTAGAAGAGATAAGAATGCCCTCTTAAATGAACAGTGCAAATAAATAAAGAAATAAAGAAAACAATAGAATAGGAAGGACCAGAGATCTCTTCAAGAAAATTGGAGAGATGAAGGGAATGTTTAATGCAAAAATGGGCATGATAAAGGACCAAAATGGCAGGGACCTAACAGAGGCAGAAGAGATTAAGAAGAGGTGGCAAAATTTACAGAAGAACTATACAAGAACAAGCTTAACGTCCCTGATAACCACAATGAGGTGGTCACTGACCTCGAGCCAGACATCCTAGAATGTGAAGTGAAATGGGCCTTAGGAAAGCTGAGCAACAACAAAGCTAGTGGAGGTGATGGTATTCCAGCTGAGCTATTCAAAATCTTAAAAGACGATGCAGTAAAAGTGCTACACTCAATTTGCCAGAAAATGTAGAAAATTCAACAGTGGCCACAGGATTGGAAAAGATCAGTTTACATTCCAATTCCAAAGAAAGGCAGTGCTAAAGAATGTTCAAACTATCACACCATTGCACTCATTTCACATGCTAGTAAATTTCTGCTTAAAATCCTACAAGCTAGACTCCAGCAGTATGTGGATCAAGAACTACCAGAAGTACAGGCAGGATTTCGAAGAGGCAGAGGAACTAGAGATCAAATTGCCAACATACGCTGGATCATGGAGAAAGTTAGGGAGTTTCAGAAAAACATCTACTTCTGCTTGATTGACTATGCTAAAGCCTTTGATTGTGTGGATCAGAACAAACTGTGGCAAGTTCTTAAAGAGATGGGAGTACCAGACCTTCTTATTTGTCTCTTGAAAAACCAATATGTGGGTCAAGAAGCAACAGTGAGAACTGGACACAGAACCACTGATTTGTTCAAAATTGAGAAAGGAGTCTGACAAGGTTGTATACTGTCATAAATGTCTCCAAGCCAGTAACAGACATGGTGGTAATACAGTGCAAATGGCATAATTTATATTCCTTCAGTAATGGAATGCAGTAAATTCCTGAATGTTACTATAACTCTACTTGCATCAGTTGCTAATAACATCACCCTAAAACCTCTAACCTGATTCCAGCAATCCATGTTCTAGGCCAGATTTCTAGGAGAAGGCATGAAAAAAAAAGATTGACAGCCAGAAAACCTAACTTCTCTCTATCGAGCAATTAATTCAGAAAGGACCTTTTATACTTTTGTTATATTTATTTATTTATTTATTTATTTATTTATTTATTTATTTATTTATTTATTTGTTTGTTTGTTTGTTTATTTTTTATTTATTTACTTGTTAGATTGCCTCTAGGATCTCAACACAACAACTTTATTGATTAGCCCTTGGGCCATATCAAAGTGCAAAGTTCCAGCAACAAACTGTCACCAAAACTTGATAAAAGCAATCCAAAATGGAATGTGATAAAATACAATTTAAAATGGAATTAAAATAAAATACAATTTAAGATGAAATAGTAATAAAATACAATCTAAAATGAAATTGTAATAATGTACAATAATTTAAGATATAGATAAAATATGATAACATTATATTTCGGAGTCTGTGTAGTTTAATGAAGAGAAGGACCAAGGGTGAGATGATAGCAGTGTTCCAATATCTCAGGGGCTGCCACAAAGAAGAGGGGGTCAAGCTATTCTCCAAAGCACCTGAAAGCAGGACAAGAAGCAACAGATGGAAACTAATCAAGGAGAGAAGCAACCTAGAACTAAGGAGAAACTTCCTGACAGTTAGAACAATTAACCAGTGGAACAACCTGCCTCCAGAGGTGGTGAATGCTCCAACACTGGAAGTTTTTAAGAAGAGACTGGACAGCCATTTGCCTGAAATGGTATAGGGTTTCCTGCCTGAGCAGGGGGTTGGACTAGATGACCTCCAAGGTCCCTTCCAACTTTATTATTATTATTATTATTATTATTATTATTATTATTATTATTATTATTATTATTATTATTATTATTATTATTATTATCAGATCTTAACCGGATCATTTTGTTTAAATACTGTGCTACGTTAAATGTTATTTTCAAGTTCTGACCGGACATAAGGTAAGTTATTTTGATGTGGGGATCCCAATGGGTCATTTGTTTGGTATATAGACCAAGATACCTGTCTCTCATCCTCTTATACAGACAACAGTCAAATAGGATGTGAAAGATCTCAACACACTCTTGATTGCATTGCCTCTTCCATTTTTTCTTCACAACTGTGTAAGATAAGTTGGCTGGAAAAGCATGGCTGGTCACTTAGTTTCTGTGTTATTGGTTTAATGTGAATCTGTATCTTTCTAATTTTAGCCCAACATTTTAATTATTTAGCCATACTGACTCACTAAAGATTTGTCTTTCCATTGAGATAAACAGAGTGGATTAGAGTGGTTATTTAAAATATCAAGAATTATTAATTAATAAATATTTTATTTTAAAGTGGAATTAGTAAGTTGCAAATCATGAAAGTCAGCTCTCTGAATTAATGAAACTTGTATTCCATTTATGAATAAGAATTTTTGAAATATGTTAAATGGTAGGAAGAAGAAAAGAAAGAAAGAAAGAAAGAAAGAAAGAAAGAAAGAAAGAAAGAAAGAAAGAAAGGAAGGAAGGAAGGAAGGAAGGAAGGAAGGAAGGAGGGAGGGAGGGAGGGAGGGAGGAAGGAAGGAAGGAAGGAAGGAAGGAGGAAGGAAGGAAGGAAGGAAGGAGGGAAGGAAGAAGGAAGGAAGGAAGGAAGGAAGGAAGGAAGGAAGGAAGGAAGGAAGGAAGGAAAGGAAGGAAGGAAAATATAACACTAAATGATAATGGAGTTGGAATTAACAAGAGAAATTGGAACCATAAGTAAGAAGGCTCCCCATTTCCTCAGTTCAGCTTAAAATCATAATTTTGTAAAAGGATTGTTTTAAAAGATGTCTACAAGTGGGGGCATATAGCAATTTGAGGCTGATATAGCTGATTTTTAAAACTTTTTTTTCATGATCTGATGCTTATTGTTCAGTTCAGGTCTCATCACAATGATAAAACACTTGGGGAAAAAGATACACATCAATAAGCCAGCACTGGAGGAGATCATGGAGAAGACCTCTACAGCCAACGTGTATTTCCCCCTTGTGCTTATATAAGTAGGAATAAAGCATAACCAAACAGTGCAGAAGACCAACATACTGAAAGTTATGAATTTAGCTTCATTGAAACTATCAGGTAACTTCCTAGCTAGAAAAGCAACAGAGAAGCTGACCAGCGCAAGAAAACCCATAAAACCTAACACACAGTAGAACATGGTGACTGACCCTTCACTGCACTCCATGATGACTTCTTCAGACATTGAGTGCATATCAAAATCTGGATATGGTGGAAAAATTGCCAGCCATATGATGCAGATAGTGGTTTGAACAAGGCAACAAAAAAGAACAGTGAAACTCTCCATTGCTTTCCCCACCCATTTTCTCATTCTAGATCCTGGCTTAATGGACATAAAAGCTAGGACCACAACAAAGGTTTTGGCCAACACACAAGAAACTGCCATAGAGAAGATGATTCCAAAAGCTGGTTGTTGAAGGAGACACACAATCTTGTTGGGTTTCCCAATAAATAAAAAAACGCAAAGGAAAGAGAGGAGGAGTGAGACTAGGAGAATGTAGGTGAGATTCCGGTTGTTGGCTTTTACAATGGGAGTGCATTTGTGTTTAATGAAGATCCCAAGGACCAGAACTGTGGTAAAAGAAAAAGAAAGAGCACAAATAGCTAAACTGATCCCTAAGGGTTCTTCATAGGATAAGAAAGTTATGTGTTTTGGAATGCATGCATCTTTGTCATGGTTTGAGTAATGACCTTCTGGACAACGAAAACAGTCTTCCATATCTGAAAAAAAAAAAGAAAACAACAATTCATTCATCAAGCCTTAGTATCACATAACTCTCCGTGAGAAGCTCGTTATCAACAGTGACACTGACTATTTAATCATTTTAATATGAAACCATATTCACTGAAGGTTAGAGCAGATTTTAGGCCCAGAAACCTTGGCCCATACCCAAAGTCTTTACCTGTCATGAATTTCATTCTATCTTGGATATCACATACTGTGTATTATCTGTATATCATTTTTGGTTACAAATATGTATGTAATGTATTTAAACAATCCTTTTCACTGTGAATAACTTTAACTCCAAGGAAATTTCCACACATAGGGGAGGTTATGTTTTAATCGTTGTACATTACCCAGAGTCACTTGTGTGACATTGGTAGTCATATAAATAATCTAAATAGATAAATAATCCAAATAAGGTAAAAGGTAAAGGTTTCCTCACACATGCGTGCTAGTCGTTTCCAACTCTAGGGGCCGGTGCTCATCTCCATTTCAAAGCTGAAGAGCCAGCGCTTGTCCGAGGACGTCTCCGTGGTCATGTGGCCGGCATGACTTGATGCCAAAGGCGCACGGAACGCTGTTACCTTCCCACCGTAGTGGTCCCTATTTTTCTACTTGCATGTTTACGTGCTTTCGAACTGCTAGGTTGGCAGAAGCTGGGACGAGTAACAGGCGCTCACTCTGTTACGCGGCACTCAGGATTTGACCCGCCAAACTGCTGACCTTCTGATCAACAAGCTCAGTGTCCTAACACACTGAGCCACCGTGTCCCTTCAATCCAAATAACATAGCTTATTCCATTACTTCTCAAAAAAAATTACCTTCTTTGTTTGAAATTTTTCCTTCTGGACATGGATGGCAATCATAGCAGCAAAATTGTTTTGATTCCTTCTTGGTCTTGCTATACCCTCTTTGGCAAGGATCATTACACAAAGAAAGAGGATGTGCCTATCCAAAAATAAAAAATGTTGTGAAGATTTTTATAAAAGCATTTCAGCAATTTCTATCTTACTGGAGAATTTAAAGCTTAGACATGGAGTAATAACTATTATTGAACTATGATAACATTATTGGGGAAAAAATACTTGGTCTGCAATTATTTGCCGACCCTCTGGAATGAGTTGCCTCCAGAGCTGCAGACAGCCCCTGACTTTTGGTCCTTCCGCCGTGACCTGAAGACCTGGTTGTTCCAACAAGCGGGCCTGGACTGACTACAATTTTTAATTAGGCTTTTACTGGGTTAAATTGTTTTATTCTCTTTTAATTTTTTTACTCTATGTTTTTTATTTTTTATTGTTGTGAGCCACCCTAAGTCCTCAGGGAGAAGGGCAGCATATAAATTTAATGAAATGAAATGATTTAATGGAATAGCCACCCTTCTTTGAATGTGTCCCCCAGTGTTCTTCATGCTTTGATTTCTGTCACATGAATGTAGTTGATCTTTTCAGCTGAGATCCTTTATTAGAAAGATAATTCTTAGCATCTGTTCATCTGTCAAATTTCTATCTGGTGCCCCATGACTTTTGCATTGCTCCTGCTCCTCTCCCCTTCGGGTGCATCAGACTGATCAGAGGGAAACTTCCACAGCCTTAAAGAGGAAAGTGGGCTACTGCCACAGTCATTCTTCACTCTGGGTGTCTCTTCTGCATGCGGCTGGCATGCTTCCTAGCTGAGACTGGGGACAACGGCTTCCCTGCCATCGTTGGTCAGTTTGTGACCCCACCTACCAGGTGGGGAATAATGCTGCCTGCTCTGGGGTCCTCTTCTCATGGCCTCTGCCCAGGGCCAAGCATGTCACCCCTCCCATCCCATCCGTCCTCCTGTTCATCTGTGCAACTGAGAGCCATCCTGGTGAACGGCCTGATTCCTGCCCCTCTCCCCTTTGGGTGCATCAGACCGATTGGAGGAAAACTTCTGTAGCCCTGTAGGGGGAATGCAGGTTGCTGCCATGGTCATTTTTCGCTCTGGGCATCCCTTTTGAGTGCAGCCAGAGGACCGCCAGGCCAAGGTCGAGTACCTGAGAAATCCTCCGAGGTGGCAGTTCAAAGCCTTGAGCTGCATTACATGGCAAGGCCGGGAACCGGGGAGCTCTGCCTCAACTCCCCACATATCTCCCAGCAGCTGTGGGGCCTCCTGAGTGGAGGGGTTCCAGGCTGAACTAAGCCCCAGTCCTGTAATCATTGAAACCCAGCTGTGCCCAAGTCTTGTCCTTCTGTTTGTGTGGGGCACACCTTCATCATTAGGCCAGCCAGCCAGCCAGCCATGCATCAGAGGAGAAGGAGGATGAGGGTTAGGGTGTCTGGAGCTGCCTCGGCTACTCACTGGCCTCAGGAGACCCCAATGAGGCAACGGAGTTCACACCCTGGCTGCCAGCTTTGTGGGGTGGCAGCAGCGGCAGCGGTGATGATCCCTACATCGTCAGGTCGGCTGGCCATGCAGTGGAGGATGAGGGGCATCCAGCTATCTGGAGCTGCCTTGTCTGCTCTCTGGCCTAAACAGGCCATATTGAGGCAACAGAGCTTGCAGACCGGCTGTCCAGCTTGTGGGGCAGCAGTACCTGGGCAACGCATGAAGCTGGGAAGGAGGAGGTGGTGCCAACTCGTGAAGTTGTCCAGGGGCTGGGGAAAAGTTGGTGGCACTGGGTGGGGACAGGCCTCTCACTTGCATTCCTACCAACCATGGCATTCCACAGGTGGGTGAAAAGCCACCCACTCTTCAGCCAGGAGTTTCTCATCCACAACGATGCTAACATCAGCTTCTGCCTGGTGCTCTGCATGTTGATCTCACTTATGTTCAAGGTGAGCATTCTGGCTGAGGGAACCAGTTGTCTTCTCCTTGGGTAAAGGGGGTCCTGCTGGGTCCTAAGGCTGCATGACTTTACAATGAATGTTCCCCCTGGCTCTGCAGGTAGGAGGTATCAAGTGATTTCCTTCCACTGTGAAGGCTTTTGCCATTTCCTCTGTCACTCCACTATCTGCTTTGGTAGGTGAGGAAAGTTACAGACATAACCCTGAAGGGACAAACTACCCAAGAAGCCCTCCTGCTGACAGTGACAACCCACCCTTCTCTCTCTCTCTCTCTCTCTCTCTCTCTCTCTCTCTCTCTCTCTCTCTCTCTCTCTCTCTTTTCTTTTCTCTCCCTCAGTCACTCTCCTGGGTTCAATCCCTGGATGATACAGTATTAAACCAGAGAATTACACTGCTATTTATTCTTCCCACCTTGGAGCCTGCTTCCCCCCTGGAGTTTAAACTTGGTTGCCTTGATTTGAAGATCTAACCTGGAAACCCACTTTCCATTCTGAGCCTTTCGCTCTCTTTATTCTCTGAACTTTCTCCCAAGCCTTAAATCTTGCCCTGTCCTGATTCAGAGCTTTTCACAGAGAGCCAGACTTTCTGGGCAAATGCCATCAAGGCCAAATCTTGGTGGGTTGTCACTGTCAGCAGGAGGGCTTCTTGGGTAGTTTGTCCCTTCAGGGTTATGTCAGTAACTTTCCTCACCTACCAAAGCAGATAGTGGAGTGACAGATCAGAGGAGCTGCCATCTTCTCCTTCATTGGCTTGGGTTTGGCACAGTGAAGGTTACTGCTCCATGGGAGTGAAAGAGCATCAGTTGTAAGGAGCACCTGTTGTCTGCACCTTATGAATGAATTCACCACGGCATGACTAAGTCATGGTGTGGTTTATGATCCAGCACAGTTGCTTAGCTCTGTAAACCCTGATTTATGGCTCAATATGTTGCATAAACCCATTGCAGTATAGCTTGAGCCCAGCCCCCTTTTCAATAATGCAGAAAACCATCCCCATTGTTGATTCCCAGCTTGGCTGACTGAGCAAGCCATGTTGCTGCAACTGTGAAAAACAACTAGTTCAGGGCTTTTCAACCTTTTCACCCATTGTACCACTTTTAGGATATGGCAACATCTGAGTACCATCAGTCGCCTTTCAAGGTGTCAAAAACTTGATGACCAAAAAAAAAGGAAAAAAGTGATGAAGTACAGGTAGTCCTCGACTTACAAGAATTTGCTTAGTGACTGTTCGAAGTTACAATGGCACTGTAAAAAGTGCCCCCCAAGCCATAGCCAAGCAAGACATCTGCCTGCCTGCCTGCCTGCCCAGCGGTGCTCTTCCTCCTGTCTGAGATTTTCATTGTTGTGAGCATTTCTATTGAGGATTGGCAGTGGGGGTGGGGTTTGGTTTTTATTCCCCCTGTCTGCTGGGTGGTTGCAGCAGGTTTTGGTCATTTCACATGACCCTGGGACACTGTGACCATCATAAAAATGAATCACTTGCCAAACATCTGAATGTAAATCACAAGACCCTGGGGAAGATGCAACATTCCAGTTGATCAGCACATCTTCTGGGCTCAGCAAAAGCACCAGGATCAGTGCCGAGCTCCAGCTGGAGCCTGGCGCTGATCCTGGAGCTATCACTGAGCCCTGACAGCCCTGCAGTCTCTCGCTCTGGCTTGTGCGGTGCTGCCACTAGTTCAGCTCATTCCCCTCCCCCGCTACCACTTTGCTAGGATGGTCGCGTACCACCTGCCAGGTGCCAATATACCACCGGTAGTACCCATACCACTGGTTGCAAAGCCCTGAACTAATCTTCCTTTACTTTCTCTTTTCCTCCATTCAATCTCATATACTCTGCCATTACGGGGGATGAAGGGACTGGCAGCAGCTTTTTTTAGCCATCTCTATTAATCACAGGCCTATTTAGATAAACAAGCAGAAAAGACAGTTGCCAAAAACTTCTGATTTCACTGACGTTTGCTCTTGGGTGAAGAGCAAACTTGGCCCATGTTCACAAAACAAATTAATCATCAGAAGTGGTCAACAAAGATGTATGTATTCTCCTTTTACTCCGGTCACTTGTGGCTCAATAATCCACATCAGATTATTGGAACCAGAATTGGTTCTGTTTTGAATTTGCAAAAAATAAAAATGAAAATGAAAAGCTTCTGGCCCTAGCCTAGTGAATAAGTTTCAGGTGGGGGGGCAGTATAAGATAATGGCACACCATTCTTCACTTAACTTTTTCAACTTACTGGCTGAGCAGGTTGTGTGAACATAACTATCACCTCCTCATAGCACTAGTGTCCAAAGTGAGGAGAGAAGAAAGGGTGGCTTGTTCCAGGGCTCAGTTAAACAAATAGACCACAGTTTTTTCCCCTTTTAGAGAAAAAAAAATGGAAGTTTTGCTGGCTGACAGACTTGGGAATTCTGGAAGTTGAAATATAAACTTCTTAAAATTGCTGAAATTGAGAAATGCTGATCTAGGGTGAGAAAGATAGAAAATGCAATGTCACACTACGTTTTGTTTATCCATTTTGCATTTTTCCTGTTTGACTTCTGTAATGAATGATGTGTGATAATCATACAGCCTTAAAACTAAAGGAGGATTGATAAAGTTTTTTGGGTTTTTTTAAAAAAAACTGCCTGGTAGATCTGGATTTTCCTGATTTCCACCCTTTTCTGTAACAGCAGCTTTCTTGAAACAGCCATGACTCTTCATTAGGAGATAAACACTTGTTCCCAACTTGTCACTTTTTTTCCTCAAAATCCTTTTATAAGCATCTTATTTAATTATTTTGACTAGGCTCCCTTTGCTCATTTTCCTACTATACTCAATCTTCATGGTATGTAACTTCAATATTCCCTGCCTCAATCTGAACATGTTGTGTGGATTTATTTTAACTGATCTCTTCTGGATCTGGGCAGGAGATCTGCAGACATCAACATTATCATTATCCTTATCTTCCATTAATTGTTCTATTTGGGCATTCCTGGGTGATCTAAGGATATTGTTTATACGTGATCACCAGTAGCAAGCAACTGTGGCTAGTATGTGCTTTTAGAACCTTTGTTCTATCTCTCATCATTGTATTTATCATGAGAAGAGAGATGCCAGCAGCCTTACATTATCAAGAGTATTATGGCTGAGTTCAGATATTGTGTGCAGCCGTGCGGGTAGTGATGGGAGCACCCCGATACTCCCATATTACACCCCTCCTGCGTGAGCTGCATTGGTTACCGGTTGTCCTCCGGGTGAGATTTAAGGTGATGGTACTTACCTTTAAAGCCCTACATGGCTTAGGCCCGGGATACTTGCAGGACCATCTGCTGCTGGGAACGACTTCCCATCGCCCAGTACGCTCACACAGAGAAGGCCTCCTCAGGGTACCGTCAGCTAGGCAATGTCGGATGGCGACCCCCAGGGGGAGAGCCTTCTCTGTGGGAGCGCCAACCCTATGGAACCAGCTCCCCCCTGAGCTTCAGATGGCCCCAGATCTCCAGTCCTTTTGCCGCTGCCTCAAAACACTCCTTTTCCATCTGGCTGACCTGGACTGACAGGGATTTTAATTATGTTTTTAATTTTTAACTATAATTTTTAATTTATTTTAATTTTAATTTATTCTACAGGGGCCATTAATTTAATTTTTATTTAACTTCTGTATTATTGTATGTTATTGTTGTTAGCCGCCCTGAGTCCTTTGGGAGATAGGGCGGCATATAAGTCCCAATAATAAATAAATAAATAAATAAATAAATAAATAAATAAATAAATAAATAAATAAATTGGATCATGTTATTTTATTGCTGTCTGATGTACTTGGATCATCCCAAGTACAGGGCTAGGCAGGAGGCAGCAGTGGCAGCCTAATGGACCTGCACAAGCTGCTGGCGGTGGTGGCCTGAGGCAGGGCTAAGGTGTATAAGGCCAAGGAGATGACCAGCAGCGACCTGCTTTCCAACTGCAAACAAAAACAGATGGGACAGGGTAGGTGCATCCGGCAGTCTGCATCACATGTATCCCCCCTACCCTACTCTGCCTGCTGCTGGAGGGCTAGCCTGGTTTTTGAAGCAGGCTATGGAGCCCCAGAGTGCACCAGTTGAGGGGCTGGCAGGCTGTGGCTGATGAAGGACCCCGTCGGCTGCCATGCACTCGCTGACCTCTATGTGAGGGGGTGATGGTGTTAGGCAGCAGCCACCCCAGCCCGTCTCACCTTGCCTTGCACTGCAGCAATGGCACCCCTGCCCTGCCCCCTACCTCACCTCACCTCACCCCACAGGATGAGCCTCCTGCCCACCACCCCACCCACCAGAAACCCCCTGGATCTCCCCCAACCCTGTCCAGCCCTCACAAGTGTCCCTTCCCACAAGCAACATTGAGGTGGCCATGCCTGCCCACTGCAGTCACACCCACTCAGTGGGCCACATCCACCCAGCAAACGGTGATAAATAAGTGGGTTTCGGGTTGCAGTTTGGGCATTCGGTCTCTAAAAGTTTCGCCATCACTGTTTTAGATGATTTGGAGATATTACATATCATCCCCATCCAGGAAGTTACAGGCTGAGTTGAATAGGGGCATACTCACAAGTAGGATTACGTAGGCTATTAAGAAGATTCAGCTCTTATTGCCAGGATAACTCCCTAATTATTAGCAAATCCAAATCGAAAATAATGGTGTTTGGAAGAAACCATCAGAGACATAAGTGGCAATTAGATGGTGAACCAATTGAGCAGGTTAATACCTTTGTATATTTGGGAGTAACTTTTTCCAAGACTGGATCTTGGGCCTGCCATCATCAACGAAGTACGTTTAGAGCAAAAGCCCGTTTGAATTTATTGCTCAAACTAAAGAACCATAGTTACCCAGGGTCCCTAGCTCCACTACTCAAAGTTTATAAGGCTAAGGTTACGACAATGCTCTTGTATGGAGCAGAAATTTGGGGTCTTTATTCAACCACAGCTTTAGAACAAACACAGTCCCAGCATCTGAGATGTATTTTGGGTGTAGACCCAAGAACATCTGCTGCAGCAGTTAGAGCTGAATTGGGAATTCATACAATTCAGGCATTATCTAAAATTAGAGCTTATAACTACTGGTGCAAAGTTAATGAAATGGAGACTGATAGACTCCCCAAATTATGCCTACTAGAGCAAATAAAACTGCAATCACAAATCTCCTGGATCACCAAACTAACAAATTTTGTAAGAAGCTGTGGCCTTCCTGTTTCTTGCGTAACAGGAGAACAATCTAAAAAAAGAGTTGCCCAAAGAATTAAGGATATAGAAGCACAAACTGATATAGCTATCCTTAGTAAGGTGGGTAACTTGAAATGGCTGAGTAAATACAAATGTACTTTTCAAGTGGACAGTTATTTGAAGTCACAACTCCCAAAACATCTTAGGGAGATATTTACGAGAGCAAGATTCGGACAGCTTGATACAATGGTCAGATATGGGAGATTTCATGCTATACCGTACAATGAGCGTCTCTGCATTTGCGGAGCGGCAGAGGTAGAGGACCTGGCTCACATCCTATTTGACTGTTGTTTGTATAAGAGGGTGAGAGACAGGTATCTTGGTCTATATACCAAACGAATGACCCATTGGGATCCCCATATTAAAATAACTTACCTTATGTCCAGCCAGAACTTGAAAAGAACATTCAACGTAGCACAGTATTTAAACAAAATGATCCAGTTAAGATCTGCATATGTGGGACTGATTGGGGTAGATTGTAAGGGCGACTCCGAAATATAATGTTACCATATTTTATCTATATCTTAAATTTGTATTTTATTACTATTTTAACTTAAATTGTATTTTAATTCCATTTTAAATTGTATTTTATCAAATTCCATTTGGGATTGTTTTTATCTAGTTTCGGTGACGGTTTGTTGCTGGAACTTTGTACTTTGATATGGCCCAAGGGCTAATCAATAAAAGTTGTTATTGAGTTGAATAGGGGCGATGGGACCTGCATACTGACATGTATAAGGAATATCAATCTGAATATGTAGAAAAAACAGTTTGAAAAAAACATACATACATACATATATACATATGATTGCAGGCTAAATTTCAAAACCAAGTTTTCAGAGTGCATGAGTAAGAAAATACTTAGAGCCAAAAAATAATGTTTTTTGGTCATGTAAATTGTAACAGTTTATAAAATATGTGGTATCTATCTATAAACAATAGATATTTATGAATCTTTCTGCTCCTAGGAAATAGCCTTTAAATATTTATATTGAATATAAAATTAAAATTTGGTTTTCCCATGGAAGAAGCTAAGAAACATATTTTAATCTAGAATGTTTTTAATGTTGTTTAAACAAAATAAACACAACTAGTCAGACCTCACCTGGTTCAAGCTTTTTGGCCACATGATGGAATCTTCAGAAATGTTGAAGAATTTGTCTGGGGAAATCGTAGGATCTATCCTTCCAACCTGGATCCTGAAAAATGACCGGTTTGGGAATGTGACCCAGTTGTTAATATCAAATCCACCAATGAATTCCCCATTTTTGTCAAATGAAATCTTTTCTCCAACACTGTTGTTGAATGAGACCCTTCTCAGGAAAAGATTAAGCTAAATTAAAAAGGATGAGAAGGAAGATAAAATATGACTCATTCATCATTCTATTTCTGGTCAAAGTCCATTTCATATGGAGTTTGTTTATTACATTTTTTTAAAAAAATATATTTCATTATTAATCTATGAGATTCTTAAGCATACGAAAATGTACACATATATTTCAATATATTATTTTGTAATGGAAGGCCTTGAAAGATGTCACATAAGGAAAGGGGGTAACCTGGTTGTTAAAATGTTTTTTTTTTCCCTTGATTAGTTTCAGCCTAGAGGAAAGCATTTGTCTCCAACAGATATCCTTCTGAGCAATAGTGAGGAATATTGGATATGAGAATAATATGAGAATATGAAAGAATATATTGGATATGAGAATAATATGAGAATATGACTGTCCAAGTATAATGAACAGCTCTAACTCTCTCAAAAGAGGGAGAGAGATACAACATTATTTATCTCCAGTCTTATACATCAGTCCTTTTGGCAGTTCCAAGAAGGCTCCACACCCACTGGCATTACTCAGTTGACCTTGAGGATCAGATAAACCTCCAACTGGCCTTAACAGCTCTCCAAAAGAATGCAAATGACCAGCTGTCTGCAAGGAATATAAATCCTTCCATTCTCCACCATCCAGTCAGAACTGAAGAAGCTTTTTGCATAAGAAGCAAAACATATTCAAATTAAAAAAAAATAAACAAGAAAGTCCAGTTGTCTCTTGAAAAAACACCTTAGATGTCCTACTTTTCTTTGGAGTGAGCCCTCTAGTTGGCCCATAGAATGAACTTGCAGATCTGCAGCATATCTCTGCTCTGAACATTACCTGCCACAATTGCTGATTCTGAAGCTTGGGCCCTCTTCTGCCCACAATGAAGTTGTGCTTGAGTTTTGATGAATGCATTGCCTCCAAAGCATAAGCTACAGTATAGACAGCATTGTATACATTATAGCTGTGGGCAGTTGTGCTAAATTCAAACACAGATGCAGGAAGGGTTGCCATCTTCTCCTTCCTTGTACAGATTGTGCCATATTTATTACCTAGATGAGAGTTGTGAAACAAGCACCTAAATGCATGCTGCCAGAAATTCCTTAGAAACCCATCGTGTTCTGCTGTTGTTGGATTTCTGATTAGAAGAAATTCCTGGAAGCCTGGCAGCTCCTTTGAATGAACTGCAAAGGATAAAGCATTTTGGAGGAAATTTACATCCCAATCTCTCTGAATAGAAATGGACGTGAAATCCATTTCAGCATTCATGATCCAGATCTTTGTTTTCACTGACATATCCTCCACTTCTGAATACTGCACTAACATTTTCAAAAAATTCATGGATTCCATTGCACCATATAAGACAATCACCTTGCTTGTGCTTTTTGCAATAATAGAGTACATTTTGTATGTTTCATCCATGACATCCGTAAAGTCACTGTAAAAATCTACCTTTGGGAACTTTCCTATGAAATCAAAGCAGATGCCCTGCTGGTAAAATGTGGGGAGCACCTCCTGTACAAATTTTTCCCCTTGGTCATCATTCACAGCAAGAACTCCAATCCAGATCCATCTAAAGTATAGCAAAAGCTGGAGGAGGCCCTTATGTTGATGGGATTCATTTGGAAACATTTGTTGGAAGAAAACTGCTTGAGTCTCTTTATCCATGATTGGAGCAGAGCCATAGGTCAGCTAAAGAAAAATGATAGGGAAGAATGAAGAATGTCTAAGACTATTTTTTCCCCTTTAATTAGTGCTAGATTTTTTTTTCTTTTCCTTGGAATCAGTGTTAACCCCTGGTGACTGCCTGGACAGTTTCCTGCAGGGTTTTTTTGGCAAGATTTCAGAAGTGGTTTGCTATTTCCTGCTTCCTATAGCAAAGCAAGAATGACCAGCCCAAGGTCACCCAATTGGCTTTATGCTTAAGGTGGGACTAAAATTCACAACTCCCAGTTTCAGACCCAGTGCCTTAATCACTACACAAAACTGGCTCTCTAAATAGTGTTATGCTTTTTAAATTATAATGACTATTTTCAAACATCGGTTTGAAATATCCAGTATCATGGATATACTCATGTGTGCTTATGATGATTATCAACAAATTGGACAATTTCCATTTTATTTTCCATGTGGACATGAGTACATTATGAATGTATTGCTGTAGAAAACATCTGGACAAGAAGTAAAGCCTACTGCCCTTAGGAGGAAACTGACTTGAACATATGCTTTACTGCTCAGGGTTGAATCTGGAAGAACACAAGCACACATACACATATGCACACAAAGTTGAACAATTGCAGAAGTTTCTTTCGAAAAATAAATAACAAATTTTAGTAAATGTTTCATATCGCAGTGCTATATTACAAACACATGAGGACTTTTGCACTGGGAAAAAGTTCTCATTAAAATGAATGGGAACCTTTACACCAGAGAACACAATAGGCATAAAAATGTTGTGAGGGTGAAAGCCTTAAAACCTCATGCAACACAACTTAGATCCAGATTGGACATCCTATGCCAACAAAAAGTTAATCATGGAATTTCTTATTATGTGTTTAGTTTGATTTTCTTCCACACCTTGAACATGGCTTTTAGCACACATTATTTTCTAAGGGACCAAGACGTTTGGTAATTGTATGCAAAAGATAACACTTAAATATATAGAAATATTAATATATAGCAAACTGGCTCCCAGTTTCACAGATTCATCTCCTTGCCAAGTATAAATGCTGATTAGATTCCCCCCCCTTATAAATGGATGTCTTTTAGCTTTAGAGGAAATATTTGCATTTGTGACTTCATAACTTCAAGCAGAAAGTTGGGACTAAAATGATGCACTGCTTTGTGATCCAGAAGCAGATTCTGGAATAAACCCATTAGATGGCTGAAGCCTAAAATAAAAACCAATTAAAGCCCATAACCATAAATGAAAGCAAATTACAGGTCTGTTTCATAAATTGTAACTTTATGTATATTTTTAATCAAGAATTTTGTCTTCCAGTATAATGTAAGCTTTGTTTGTTATTTTTCAATCATACCCTCTTCCAAATCTCAGCCGCAAAATTACATCAAAATAATCACAAGAACACTAAGTGACTTGTTCAGTTCATGTGTGTCATAAGTACACTTTACCTGTGGAACTTTGTAGATGTCCAGTATGGTTGCCATGTGGAAATAGATATCAGGTCCTCCAATAACTGCAGCTGGATTGTTTTGAATGCCACATTTGAAATTAGGGCTGAATCTATTCTGAGCAAAGAGAAGCTCCATTGAGGCAAGGTAGGTCCAGCTTGGACTGAAGTAGCTATTATAGATGTTGAATCCCACGGTGACATTGGGTAAAATCTGGGGATTTTCATTGATTTCCTTTATAGCAAAAACTAAAGCCAGGATGTGTTGGTAACTCTGAAACAATACCCTGGAATGAAAACTTCATGCTGTTTTAAAAGTAAATGGTTACAAAAGTATTTCCTATATTTATGCTTAAATCACCTTAATGATGAGATTTCACAAATTATATAAAAATAAATGAATTTTGTTATCATCCAAGTAAATGAAAAAGCCCCTCTCCTTTGGACATTTCTGAACAAGAAAGCATTGTCTTTGTTTTAGCAAATATAATTTGCATTATACATTTATGTAGAATTCACAGAATCACAAACCATCTTCATAACAAGGGGTGATAACCAGGGGCTAAGGATGTTACTTCTGAAACCTATAGTGCAAAAAGGAGTCATAGCTATTCCTAGTTAAACTTAGACCAATACATTTAAGTCAAACACAACCTGGGCCCTTCTGCTATCTCTTGATTATTTATCAACACGAACACAAAATGCTGTTAGCAAAGTGTTTTAATATTATTTATTATCATTTACAGAAAACTGTATACTCAGACAAAGAGTTTCCACAACAGATTAAGTGTTAAACAAAATGATTAAAAAGATTAATGCACCCTGTTCATTCCTGAGTGATGGTAGCTGTAACAGAGATTGCCTTGAGAATCATTTGATTCAACACTAGGGTAAAAATATAAGACTTACACAAAATCATCAAGAAGTTCCAGAGAAGGGTGTTTAATGAAAGCAACAGGACTGGAAAAGACATAGAGCTGAGAAATAATGCCAGCAATTCTGAGATCTCCAGATTGAACGTATTTATGATGAATAGGGAGAGATTTACTAACATTGCAATTGCGATTGGGGACCTTACATACCACCCAGGCATTGATACTAATAATGAAACAATAAATACCACCATATTGCCTGAAAGTCTTCCTCCTGTATACAGATGGACCTGTTTCCACTTTGGCAAGTGCATATTTCCTTGGTGAGTGGCTGAGCATTGTGAATGCATATTTCCAAATTGCAGAGCCTGCCATGATTCTCTCAAATGTTTTGAATGCTAAACTGGGCAATGTAATGCATCAGTGATCAAATATGTTCTAACTGCAACCCCAGCTCTGAATGTTTGGGGAATATTAATAGCATCCTTCATCTGTTTTCCACTCTGATACTCTGAAGGATTTGGAAAAGAAATGGTGATAATCATGTGTAATTGGATAATTACAACATACAGTAGATAATCACATAGTTGTAGTTTTTCATTCAATCCCACCTTAAAGACAAAACAATGGAAATGTTTTATGTATGTGGGTCAGGAAAAAATAAAGACCACAGTAATAAGAATTTTAAAAGAACCCTTCAGTGTGAAAACACTGATTTTTGAATATACATTGCACTACACATCCATGTAAGACATAGAAGGATGATATTTTGAATGTTTTCAAAAGTGAAATATTACAACCTCCAAAAGTTTTAGAATTTGCTAAAGTGTAGCACATGTCTATCTATCTATCTATCTATCTATCTATCTATCTATCTATCTATCTATCTATCTATCTATCTTCATCTTCCCCTCTCTCTGTATCTATTTATCTATCATATCTATCATGCATATTTTTATGCACCCACCAACCTACTTGTATTTCTTATTATGTGTATGTATTATTTCTTATTACACACAAAGACTTTGACACAAACACACACACACAAAGACAAGGAAAAAAGAACAGAAAAGGGAAACAGAAGTCTTAGTTTTACACATCCTGGTTATTCCCACCATAAATCTCAGTTAACTCAAATTAGGGAAGGCACAAATCTTAAACATATCAATGGTTGCATAGAAAGAGAGAGAGAGAGAAAGAGAGAGAAAATTACTATTTCTTATTTTCCCTTTAAGTACTTTTATTTAGCCAGATTGGTTTCCCAGAAAAGCCCTGAGCAAAGCCCATTTTTTTACATAATTTCTTTACCTGTCTCTTTTTCATACCTGCCTGAATGGGTAGCTGATTCCCATCCCAGGCCTCAAGCAAGCTTTTTACTGGGGAGCCTATCTTGACCCTCGAACTAGAACATACCATGATCCCCCTATTTCCAATGTAGGGGTTCACTTCAGCTCAGTCAGGTCTGGCACACTTGAAGTCTCCTTGTAAGACTTCCGCCTATAACCACAGTTTCGTGACAAAAAGGGGTCCATGGAGGACTCTGGTATCCCTAACAGAGTATGGATAACTCCTTTGTGGATTCTCTACCACAGTTTCAGATCAAAAAGGGATCTTTGGGGACTCATCTGCTCCCCCTAGAGTATGGGTCGCTCAATTACTGACTTTACCTACACAACCACAGTTTGTGGACCTCAAATATCTGGGAGGACCTCTGCTTGCTTCTCAGAGGTAAGGGTCGCTCCTAGCCTGGGGCTTAATTTTTCTAACGTGGAACTTTGCTTACAGGACCTTACCAGCTGGTTGCCCAAATTCAATTCTCTCATTCACTCATTCCATTCCATTTTCACACAGCCTCTCCCTTTTTCCTAACAAAAGGTCCTGCACTCTGGCCAAATCCTCATGCTTTCCAGGGTCTGCCACTTGAACAGATCCTTTCTGTGGTTAGGAAAGGTCAGAGGGAGCAAAATCCAACTGTGATTGGGAAAAGGGTTTTCTCACTCACACATCCAGACATACACACATTTCTCTCACTCCCCTGAGCTTTAAAGTTAAAATTTAGAGGTACTCACCTTCACCTTCTTTCCAAAGCAGCCCTTGAGCTCAAACCCCAAACTCCCTTTACTATCCTGGCTCCACATGGGCAGGACTTGGAAAACCTATGCACAGACACAAGGGGTCTACTGCCGGCGAGATGGGATTTACCAGTCTCAGTCCATTGGAGAGGTTAGCTTGGAGTCCCATCTGGGGTGCCAAATTGTTGAATGAAAAGTCCTCATCAGGGTTCAGTCCAAGCCGGGAATAAACAACATGCCAACTGCTATAGAAAGAAGGCTGTAGTTTATTGAAGAGGAGAGTCAGACAGAAGGATGGCTCTGGATGAAAAGAAATACTGGATGAAAAGAGAGAGCGCACATGTTGGGAGTGGGTTTTTATATTCTCTGAGGCTCTTGAGGTTGTTCCTGTTTGAGGCTTTGTATTTCATGTGTGATATACTTTGACCTGAGTCTGAATATGCCCCTTTGGCATCTATGGGTTAATCCTATTCTGTCTGGTTTCTGAAATAAAATCTACTTTCTGGCAGCTTGCTTCGTTTAGTGTCTATACTTTTTTCTGCGCTGAAGGCTTATTCCCAGCTGGAGAAATGAACCAGAGAAATTTCTTCTCACAATTGCTTTATTCCTTTTTGCCATTGTTTGTTGCTTCATTGCTTCTTCTTGTTTCTGGCAATAAACAGGTGCAGGAAATAACCTGAGTTCCATTACCTATAGGAACCTGAGATCCTTTACTTATGAATATATATCTTTACATCATGTGTTTCTTATGCACATGAGATACATAAATATGAGTGTATCCTTTTGTGGGGTGGGGTCTCTCTCATTATTCTTTGGGAGGAAACCACCAGCACATGTTGATTACTTGTTTTGGGTTCTGTGTTTTGATTCCACAGAAATCTAGTGTCAGAAGTGGGATCCACAACCTACAAGCTATGACCAAGGAGCAGAGTCCTAAGAGTGATAAGATCCTGTGTGGCCTCCAGATGCAGGCAGGTACTGACCAATCAACCAGACACTGTGATAGTGGACAAGGGCAGTAGTGATAGATGTAGCAGTACCAAGAAGCAGCAACATCAAGAAGGACTATGGGAAACTAAAGAGTACCAGGCCTGAAGGAGGAATTAGAGAGCACATGGAAATTAAAGGACAAAGTAGGCCAGTGGTGATAGGAGCACTTGAGGCTGTGACTCCTAAGCTGGAAAAGTGATTTCAGCAGATCCCAGGAACAATATCAAAGCTCTCTGCCAAGAAAATTGCAGTAATATATTATGCAGAACCACAAATTCTCAGATCTCTGGTAGAAGATGCAAGGTTGTGGATTACACATACTCCCCCCCGCCAATTGGAGTGAGAAACCAATTGATTTACATAATATATTGTGGAAGACTGTTATGTAAAGCAAAATTGTAACCAATCAAATAAGGAAGAACAATCAATGAATCAGAACAGAGCTGGAAGGGACCTTGGAAGTCTTCTAGTCCAATCCCCTGATCACAACTAACAACAATATTTAGAATATTAGACTTTGTTATAAAAAGGGGGAAATGCAGAAGTTTTGATAAGGGAAACTCTAGTCACTTAAAGCTTAGAAATTATAACATATCAAATGTTAAGTTGAATATTGAGGGGAAATTAAAGCCTGGGAAAAAAGCTACAACAGGACATTGATGTATATAAGATTGAATGTAAACACAATTAAGATATGTATAAGTTCAAAATAAGGGTCGCGGTGGCTCAGTGGGTTAGGACGCTGAGCTTGTCGATCGGAAGGTCGGCAGTTTGGCGGGTCGAATCCCGAGTGCCGTGTAGCAGAGTGAGCGCCTGTTACTCGTCCCAGCTTCTGCCAACCTAGCAGTTCGAAAGCACGTAAAAATGCAAGTAGAAAAATAGGGACCACTGCGGTGGGAAGGTAACAGCGTTCCGTGCGCCTTTGGCGTCTAGTCATGCCAGCCACATGACCATGGAGACATCCTCGGACAAGCGCTGGCTCTTCGGCTTTGAAACGGAGATGAGCACCGGCCCCTAGAGTCGGAAACAACTAGCACGCATGTGCGGGGGAACCTTTACCTTTTTTAAGGGACAGAATGTGGCCAAACTAAAGCTATAACTTTCTTACCTACTACCGTACATATATCCTAAGAGATTCTAGTATGTGGCTACCTTGAACTCTTTTCCCTTCTTTTTTCTAGCTTGGGACTGTGCAGTTTCTTATTCTAGGCCTCTTTCTGGAAAACCTGTGTGTTGCCAAAAGTCTTCCTCCCTGATCCTACAGGTGCACATTGCATCACATTCCTAAACTTTCTTTTTCTTGCTTTTTAATTCACCTATAGTTCTGCTTCTTAGAAAACTCAGACCAGTCTAGGACAACTCAGAGTGGCTACATTATCATGGCTAGGTGGACGTGGCTGGATGGACATGGCTGACTCAGTGCTGCTGACTCAGCATGGCCAAGTAGGCAGGGCCAGGTGGGTATGGCTGGGTCTACGAGGAACAAATCACACACACTGGCTAGCATGTGCCTGCGCATGCACACACACACAAACACACACCATTCCACATTGGGGACTTTTACCAACATCTGTGCTGGGAAGCTGCCAGTTGCACCTGGGCTTGGGGAGAAGAACCTACCATTTGGTGTGCTGTGCTTGTCCCCATTCTGATCACAATCCAGCAGGGAGTGGTTGAGAGCAGGACACTTAAAGTTTTGGTCTGGAGAAAGTTTGCAAAGGGATGTACTGCAAAAGCAACACAAAAGGGAAAAACGAACAGTGAAGTCTCTAAGTGTCTGTATTTGAGAA
Source organism: Vipera ursinii (assembly GCF_947247035.1). NCBI lineage: Eukaryota > Metazoa > Chordata > Lepidosauria > Squamata > Viperidae > Vipera > Vipera ursinii. Next base: position 8,921,280 of record NC_139517.1, on the reverse strand, counting down.
TTGAAAATCTGTGCTGCAAAGGGGAGCCTCCAGCTTGCTAAGCAAAGTGGGGAAGGAAAAAAAAAGTTTACAAAAGCCCCCAGCCTCAGAATGATATGTGTGTGCATGTGTGAGCATGCAGCACACCAAAGGAAAGGTCCTTCTTCACAAACCCAGGCACAATGGGCAGCTTGCCAGCTCAGATGTGGATAAAAGTCCCCAAGCTTAGAATGGTGTGTCTTACCTAGTGGTTAATGTTTCATTTCTGTGAGCTTTAGCTGATGAGAAGTTCTAGTTTCACTCCAATGAAACTAGAAAATGAAAAACCCCAAACTTTGATATAGAACACTAAGGAATACCTTGTATTTTTATTTATTGCTAAATAAATAGGAAATACATTTTGGGGGTCTTTTTGCTAATCCAAGAAACATGGATGGAGATGGATTTTGATGAAAGATATTATATATACTGCTCAAAAAAATAAAGGGAACACTTAAACAACACAATGTACTGTATTTAATAGTAGGATGTCTTATCTTGTGTTCCCTTTATTTTTTTGAGCAGTATATATTACTGCAACTTGTCATAGAATTTATAATCCTGAACAGGTAGTCATTTTTCAGGCAATTATCAAATTAACCCCAGTTATTTTCCTTTCATCTCCATGTCTCAAAGGAGCTTTGTTAATCACCAGCAAAACTAAAACCTAACAGAAGCACCTTGTCATTATTTGCTCTATAAGGTAAAGAAGCAGAGTATATTTGATAGTGTTCTTAATGCTCTTGGCTGATGCTGTAAACCAAGCAAGTGGTCATTCAAGTTAGGCTGTGCTGTTCAGCCGAGAATCTATTACAAGAAAACAATTGGGCAAATGAAAATCTGCAAACAAGGAATTCTATCTTGCAAATTAATGAGGCTTTTTGTGTTTGTCTTAATGCTGTTGTTTAGGGCAGTTTCAGAGATTGCTAACATGAATTGCATTGTTGGTGATCCTCTTCCAATTCTTCATAAATACTATCAATCAGGAGATGTTATTATTGCTGGTATTTTGTCTCAAATCTATATATTTTCAAACACAATACACTTTCATGAAAAACCTTCCACTGACCTTTTCTATGATACTGAGTAAGATACTCATGAATCTAAAGCTAATTATTCAGACCTGAGTTTGATGTCTGGTGCTGGGTCTGTATTGTAGTATCCCTTTTTCCATGAAGACTGAAATTGTTTAAGGATGTCTTGGATGCCAAAGTCCATTAATAATGCATTGGGAATCAACAGTTTTACTTAATCTCATTCATATGGATAAGTTAATGATTCTGAGTTCATGATTTTGGCAGATCAAATTCTCAGTTAATTCTGTGGAAGAAGTTTAATGTTTTTTTTTAAAAAAAATGTATCTACTTTTATGCAGTTTACTAATTAACTTATCTGTAAATTATTTTGGAGGAAGCATTACAAATCCCATATAATAAAATATTGTTTTATGCTATATTGGTAGCTTGTTGTATGAGGATGAGATGCTGATGAAATATTTACTTCTAATAAAGTTTCACAAAGTATAGTCATAAATCCATTTGCTAAATTTCTTGATTAAAGACTTTCTTACAAAATTTTTGTTTTGTTTTGTTTTTTACTAAAGAAATATCCCATTTTATTTCAAGATTCCCCTATTCCTTAAACAGAATTGGAGTAATTCAGTGGCATGGAAAAATAAATTTGTTTTGAGTATTGCTTTTGAGGTGTGTTTTTTTTAAAAAAAAACAACAACCTCATGTTTTTTGAGTTACGAAATGCCTGTATGTAATGGAAAATAAGAATTCCCCCATTTTTTTAAAAAAAAAATCTATTGATTTATACTGAGACTTAAAGCTGTTCTAATTTTCACTGTTTCTAAATCAAATATCAACAGTGGAACTGATTACCAGTATGCTATTATTAATAACTGAAGTTTTGATTTCCCAGAACTTCAGTTATTCATAATAATATATTGCTTAGTTATTTGAGTCTTGCAAGACTTCTGTGGACAGAAAAAAAACTTGTTTAACTGTAATTTTGATTCAGTCTCATCTGATCAATGCACTCTCATCTGATGGTAGCTTTAAGTACAGTATACTTAAAGCTATGAGTTGAACAAAAGTCTTGCAACTCTTTTTCTGAAACCAATTTCATTTCATTTCATTTCAGGATGGTGACTCAGCTTTACCAACACATTTTGTCTTTGGCATTTGCTATAGAGGAAATCAATGGAAATCCCCAGATTTTGCCCAATCTCACTCTGGGCTCCCATATCTACAACAGCAATTTTATTGCAAGCTGGACATACCATGCCTCAATGGAACTCTTCTCAACCCAAGGCAAGTTAATCCCTAACTACAAGTGTGAAACAAAAAACAATCTAGTGTCAGTCATTGGAGGACCTAATTCTGAAGTCTGTATCCACATGGCAGCTATCCTGTCTATTTACAAGATTCCACAAGTAAGAGCTTCCTCCCAGGTTTTAAATCTATCTCTGTCTTTCTTCTATCTGTCTGTCTGTCATTTAAGTTTAATGTTTCTCCCTTTGGGAACAAATAATTTAGAAAAATGTACAGCAATTCCCTTTCCTTTTACTATGAACTGTTAATGAAAACCTGTAAAGAACACAGATTTTCCTTTAGTGAGAAATACATAAATATGTAAAATAGTAGGGGAATAGTTTTGTTTTGATGTTCCAACATGAAAACAAAACCATTTGCATTATTTGTTTTCAGCACATGCAATGCTATACTGACTGAACTCATTCCAAATCACTTTCATTTTTAATTGAGTTCAGTCTGCTGGAGATTCTTTGTTTATATTTTTCAAAAGATAAACATTTCTATTGTATGTTCTTATTGTTCCATAAAAAGGCATCTGCTTTTCAGCACATTCAGTCTACAGGATTAGGGAACTTGACTTCATAAACTCCTTCATGTAAGAAAGAAATGGTATTTAATTCACACATAGGAAAGGATGTAAAAATAGATTTATCTAGTCATTAATTCTTTAACACAATTTTTGTTTATGTACTACAGTTCACTTATGGCTCTGCTTCTGAGATGAATAGGAAAACTCAAGCTATTTTCTATCACCAAATGTTTCCAGATGTATACAGACAATATAACGGGATTCTCCAGTTACTGTTACATTTCCAGTGGACATGGATTGGGATACTATATGACAATGATAACAATGGAGAGAGATTTGTCCAGGATGCACTTCCTATGTTTTCTCAGAAAGGAATCTGCTTTGATTATATAGAAAGATTCCCAGTAATTACATCAGTTAGTGACATTGATAAGATGGTGACAGAGGGAATAAATCTGTATAATGCTGTAATTAAAAGCATTGCTAATGTATCCATTGTTTATGGTGAAATTGAGACCATGATATTTTTCAGAATGTTTTCCACCTTGTCAAAATATGAGGATGTATCAATAATGGCAAAAGGAAGGGTTTACATTATGACTGCTCAGATGGAATTCACATCATTCCCCTTTCAAAGGAATGAAGACATAGACTTGCTTCATGGTGCCCTGTCCTTGGCAATTCACTCAAGGGAGATCCCAAGATTCACTGACTTACTTCACTTGGTAAATGCTACCTTTGAAGAAGAAGAAGATGGTTTCATTCAGGGTTTTTGGGAAGAAGCCTTTGGATGTTTCTTTTCCGAGTCCAGGATAAACAGGCAAGGAAAAGTCTCCTGCACCGGTGAGGAGAAACTGGAGAATCTCCCAGCATCCATTTTTGAAATGAGTATGACTTCCCATAGCTACAGCATCTACAATGCAGTTTATGCTGTGGCACATGCTTTGCACAACATGCTTTCATTCAAATTAAAAAAGAGAGAGAATGTCATTGAAACAATCCAAACCCTACTAGACCAACAGCTATGGGAGGTAATGTCTTAGACTTAGACAATTAAAACTGATTACAATTAGGTCAATGTGTCTCATAAATAGAAAAAATACTGCTTTTTGTTGTATTTCCTTTGTTCCTAGGACCATTTTGTTAATTGGTTCCAGGAGGTGTGATAAATACCAAAATTGATAAATAGCAAACAAAATTTCCACATAGGAAATAATATAGTGTGTCACAAGGCAGCTGACAATAATGTTCTAGTCTACACACTGACTACCAAACAAACAATGAGTATCGGGACAAAAATTTTGCTACAAAAATCCATTGAGTACCAAATTTGTTATGTTTCAAAGTAGCTGAGTAACAACTACATAGTACTCAAGTGGTTTAAAATCTTAAAAGTATATATGATCTGAGTAGGAATGAAAGCTGGTTAACAAATGTGGACCATATCTTCAGAAGCAAGTTGTTCTAACTCATAGCAGATGCTCATGAAATATCAGGAACTCTGTTGTCTAGATCATGGTTGCTAATCACAGAAGCTCAATATTACCTAAAAATGTGAGTCAGAGAAGCTAGTATTGGTTCAAAAACTGTCAGGTGATCTCTTTTTTCACAGTGGTAAGATGTGCCTTTCTAAATAGGCTGCATTTCTACTTATTCATGGATATTGTGTGGAGAGTGTAATAGTGGTTTTCATAGGTTCCAAACAACTTCAGTTTTATAATTAGAAATATGTTGGATCAGTTGTAGAAAGACTGTCATTGATACATCTTCCCAGAACCCTCTGATAGGCTATTTGCCTAAGAGTTCTTATGTATTGAGATATAACCATACAGGCACATTTTGCACCCATTTAATCAGAAAATAAATTTATTCATCTTAATTTCTCATTTTTCTCTAGAACACTATTCTAATTCCTCTTCTCTGCCTATGTCTATTTGTTACATGGAAAACTTAAATGGAAAAGAGCAAAATCCTTAAATATATCCTGATGAATTGCAATCTCCTCTCCTCTCTTCAGCTTAACCATTTTGTGAAAATCATCTCATTTAACAACAGTGTTGGGGAAACAGTTTTCTTCAATCAAAATGGAGAAATGGAGACTGGATTTGATATTACCAACTGGGTAACATTCCCAAACATTTCCTTCCTTCGAGTAAAAGTTGGAGAAATACAAGCCTTGTCTCTCACAGAAAAAACATTTACTATTTCAGAGGAAACCATAATCTGGCCAAGGTGGTTTAATATGGTAGGCTCTGAAAACCCTTTGAGTTCTATTCAAACTTTAAAAAAATTTTTTTGAAGTAACACTTCTTTAATTGTCTCAGAAAGTTGTCTGAAAATACAGAGAAAATGTAGAAAGAAAAGTCAGATCATGAGATATAGGAGAAAGAATCTAACATGAAATGTTGATATATTTATTTTTACATACATCAATATATAGGAATCATATATTTCAGGACAGGCATGCCACCTCTTCTTGCTTAATATGTCCATGTGTGAATGTCATGTTTGTTTGATTGCATTCATTTATACCATGGTTTCCATCCAAAATCATGACTATATATATTTGGCAGATATTCATTCATTTGAGATATTATCTACAACTGAAATATTTTTAATTGTAAACTTGTAAGAGGAAAATCAATAGTTAACAAAATATCACTGAGAAATGCTAATAAATTCAAAATATGGCATTTAAATGGCATTTGATTGGTGCAGATACCCACCAGGTTACTTTTCTCTTAATCTGACTCACAGGCTAGTTATCCCTCTCGATATGAATTTCTGGAGGCACATAAACAAAATTGAAAAAACATTTTCCCTTAAAGGATTCTTCATTGTAAGTTATCATATATGAATTCCTTCTGAATGATTCATCTGTGAAAGCAAAAGTCGCTATGATTATTTGTAGATATGCAGATTTGCAAGATGGACAATATTCTTCTCTTTCTTTTATCTATAGACAAAGCCTCTTTCTCTTTGCAATGAAAATTGTCATCCAGGTTACAGGAAGGCCAAAAAAGAAGGGAAACCATTTTGCTGCTATGATTGCCTTCCTTGTCCAAGAGGGAAGATTTCTAATCAGAAGGGTAAGTAATGATGATAAATAATAATAATAATAATAATAATAATAATAATAATAATAATAATAATAATAATAATAATAATAATTTGGAAGGGGCCTTGGAGGTCATCTAGTCCAACCCCTTGCTCAGGCAGGAAACCCTATACCATTTCAGACAAATGGCTATCCAGTCTCTTCTTAAAAACTTCCAGTGTTGGAGCATTCACCACTTCTGGAGGCAGGTTGTTCCACTGGTTAGTTGTTCTAACTGTCAGGAAATTTCTCCTTAGTTCTAGGTTGCTTCTCTCCTTGACTAGTTTCCATCCGTTGCTTCTTGTCCTGCTTTCAGGTGCTTTGGAGAACAGCTTGACTCCCTCTTCTTTGTGGCAGCCCCTGAGATATTGGAACACTCCTATCATGTCACCCCTCACCCTTCTCTTCGTTAAACTACACATACCCAATTTCATAATACATGGAGGAGTGGTTGCCCACTTATGGTCTGTGATCATGACTGAAGATCTGCTTTCAATGTCCACTAGATTATTATGCAAATGAGGAGCAAAATTTCTGCCTTCCAAAATATGTAACATTTTTGTCCTATGAAGAAATACTGGGGAACATTTTTACTACTTTCATTATTATTTTTTCTATCATTACTATTTTGCTGCTCCGGCTTTTCATTAAACACCATGATACCCCTATTGTGAAAACCAACAATGAGACCCTCACCTACTTTCTTCTCATCTCCCTCCTGCTCTCATTTCTCTGTGTCTTCCTTTTTATTGGTCGGCCACATCAATGGACATGTCTTCTTCGGCAAGTTACTTTTGGCATCAACTTCTCTGTGGCAGTTTCTAGCATTTTGGCGAAGACTATCATTGTAATTCTAGCTTTCATGGCTACCAAGCCAGGGTCCAGAATTAGAAAATGGATAGGGAAGAGACTGGCTTTTTCTATGGTTCTTTCTTGTTCCTTTGTTCAAACCATTATTTGTAGTATATGGCTATCAACCTCTCCACCTTTCATAGATGCTGACATGTATTCCATGCCAAAGGAAATTGTATTGATGTGTAAGGAAGGGTCAACTATCATGTTCTACTGTGTCCTTGGTTTTATGAGTTTCTTGGCAATTATCAGCTTCATAGTGGCTTTTCTGGTCAGGAAATTACCTGACACATTTAATGAAGCTAAATTTATCACCTTCAGCATGTTGGTCTTTTGCAGTGTCTGGCTGTCCTTTGTTCCAACTTATTTAAGCACAAAAGGGAAATATATGGTGGCTATAGAGATCTCTTCCATTTTGTGTTCCAGTGGGGGGTTACTGGCTTTCATCTTCTTCCCAAAATGTTATATTATTCTGGTGAGACCTGATTTAAATAATAAGGAACATCTAAGAAGGGGGAAAAACTAAAGAATTTAAGTAAATAAGTAAAACAGTTTATTTTAAAATTATTTCTTTTTCAATATCTTGTATTTTATAAGGGTGTGTTTTCATTATATAATTTCCCTCTTCTATAAGTGAAATGAAATTTCAATTAATTACCTTTAAAACAAGCTACTGTATGTTTGTGGGATTTTTTGTTCATTTCTTGAAATGTCTGCTGATCAAAAGCCAGTTGAAATGTTTAGTGTCTATTCATTCATTCATTCATTCATCCAGCCAGCCAGCCATTCATTTTAATTTATTTATTTATTTAGCAGCAGCACTATGGGAGATTCTACCTACTCAACATATTTCAAGAATAAAAAATGAATAAAAGCAACATTTTTCTTCAGGTGTAACTGAAAAGTGTAGTTCTTTCTTTTTTTACATAATGTTAAGAAATCTAAAATTTGTTTAAAAAGAAATCCAAAGGAATGTCCTTGGAATTTCTCCAAAATGTGACCAAAACACTGATATTCTTTAACTATGTCAAATTTTGTAAGTGAGAAAAATGGAAAGTAAAGTGTAAGAAAAAAAGATGCTTCAATTTAATATTTATAGTTTTTACCTATTAACTATATCTTTTAGGAATGAATACTGTCATTTCTGTGCTTAAAATATTCAGTGTTCTTGATTTTTTATTGCTTGTTATTCTAAGGTTTTAGAAAAAGTAGACCATATATTTTAAACCAGTGATGTAATTAACATAAATAGGATGAAGATTCAATTGAAAATGTTGATAAATTGCTACTTATCAATAACACATTACTTTAAGAAAAGGTACGACAGATGGTGATTTTTTTTCCAGACAACTCCTATGCTTGATATATTCACTTTTCTTGACTAAGGATTCATCAATGCTAAAACATATACCTCTTTAATAGTTTGATTGTTTTAAAACCAATTTAATTATATTATGTATTTTATCCTAAAACATTCCAATAGTAGGATAAATCAAAAGTATATAAATTGATGTTGCAAATTAAATTTTCCTTCCAGCACTAAAATATTTGAATCTAACCCTTACTTCAGTTCTTCAAAGTAAAAGAGATAGAAGTGGAGAACAAATTAAACTCTTGTATTCTTCATTTTGTCTTTCTTGTACACCACTTCGATCTTTTCAGTAATCAGTACATGGTATATTAACTTCAGTACATCTTATTCACTGTCATTCAGATATTCTTCCAATGCCCCTTTTTCTGTCTTCTTTCTTGTATTTGCAACATTCCATGCCCACCTATTTTACTTAGTAAGTAAAGTCTACCTATATTGCTGCATGGATGAAGGACATGATTCATTGTCAGAATAATAGAGTTGGAAGGGAGCTTGGAGATCATCTGGTCCAACCCCCTGATCAACCCCTTTTGTCATTGATGCACACAAGCAGATTGGTTCCAATAGATTGGTTTTAACTCTATTGGTTTTTCCAGACAATGGCCTGGATTATGAATTTGTTATGCCACTAATATCAGTGAGATTCAGCCCTGTTGATTTCAGTAGGCAAATCTATTTCAAGGTCTACCTTGTTGTTGTTGTTAGCTGCGAAGTCGTTTCCGACCCATCGCGACCCTATGGACAACATTCCTCCAGGCCTTCCTGTCCTCTACCATTTTCTGGAGTCCATTTAAGCTCATGCCTACTGCTTCAGTGACTCCATCCAGCCACCTCATTCTCTGTCGTCCCCTTCTTCACAGGCATTGTCATTTGCTCATTTTAATGCAACTTCAAGACTATGATATTTCTAATCTGATTTTGTTTGCAGACATGAATGATTGTTTGAAATGTCAACAAGATCAGTATCCAAATCAGAATCGGGATTTATGTCTCTTCAAAGCAGTAGCTTTTTTGATGTATGAAGAAACTTTGGGAATGGTTTTGACCAGTTTTGTTTTTTTCTTTTCTTCCATCACAGCTGTAGTACTTTGGATTTTTATTAAGCATCAGGACACTCCCATCGTCAAAGCCAACAACCAAACTCTCACCTATATTCTCCTTTTTGCTCTCATGTTGTCTTTCCTTTGTTCTTTGCTATTCATTGGCCAACCTTCCAAAGTGATGTGTGTCCTTCGTCAAACTGCCTTTGCCATTATCTTCTCAGTAGCCATTTCTTGTGTTTTGGCCAAAACCATCATTGTGGTTATAGCTTTCCTATCCACCAAGCCAGGTTCCAAGATGACCAAATGGGTAGGGAAAAGACTAGGCTTCTTCATAGTATCTTTCTGCTCCTGTATTGAGGGCATTATATGTACTGCATGGCTCTCAATGTTTCCCCCATTCCCAGATGTTGACATGAGTTCAATGGCAGAAAAAATAGTTCTGGAATGTAATGAAGGATCCACCTACATGTTCTACTGTGTCTTGGGCTACCTGGGCTTCCTTGCCTTTATTAGCTTCACAGTGGCTTTCCTAGCAAGGAAATTGCCTGATGCTTTCAATGAAGCCAAGTTTATCACCCTCAGTATGTTGGCCTTCTGTAGTGTCTGGTTGTCCTTTATTCCAACATACTTGAGCACCAAGGGAAAATATATGGTTGCTGTGGAGATCTTCTCAATTATAACTTCCAGTGCTGCTTTATTGATTTGTATCTTTTCTCCTAAATGCTACATTCTTATTTTGAGGCCAGATCTCAACAAAAAAGAGCAGCTAAGAAGAAAATAATAATAATTCAGGAATATAAAACTGCTTAACCTTTCATTTATTTATTTTAAATCTACAATCCTATACTCATGTATTGCTGTTAGGATTGTTGAACTTTTGGGAGTATATATACCTCAGTATGCATGAATAAGAATGTTAGAACTGTTTATTGCCTAACTTGTAAGCAAAATGTCAAAAATGGAACTAAATAGAATGCCTTGAAGATTTGAACAGCAACACATATTCAAACATTCCTTGGAACTTGCATTTCTGGAAAGGACACTGCTGGAGTTTGGAATTCCCATGTTTTTCATAGACATTTCTAGGTTCTGTATAAATTATATTTCATTTCCATACCTGCTTTAAAACCCACAGGAAATCAGAATCTAAGATACATACTGAGTGTAGCTGGTTGATAATATTTTATCTCAATTTGAAATAACATAACATTAAACTTTGGCACTGAATAATATGACTCTACCTTTCCGTTAGTTAATAAACAACCAGTTCATAAATAGAAAGCAAGTACTTGTTCTCAAAGACTGTAAATCAGGAGTTTAGGTCTTTCTACTATCTGTCTTTCTGTCTGTGTGTATCCACTATTCTCAGTTAACTGGATTTTTATATAGTAAGTTGTACACATTTTGCTATATAAATCAAGGACACACTGTTATCCTCAGGCCATTGAAATTACTGAAAAGATGGCTGATATTAATTCAAGTGGTTTGACAAAGGGACAAACCAACATCATATGAGTAGGTATTGCAGCATGGGTCCAAGGGGGATGGCCCAATGAGAACCCAGACCCCAAATTCACACCATACTACAGAAGGAAGGACAAAATGTCATCACATCACGGGTGCCTACTGTGGGGAAACAGGGTAGTAGTACCAGAGGAACAAAGGGACACAGTCATCACAGAACTGCATGAGGGACACCCAGGGATTGTGCACATGAAAGCCCTAGCCAGAAGTCACTTATGGTGGCCGGGGTTGGACAAGGCAATTGAGGACAGAGTAGCAGGGTGTTACCAGTGCCAGAAGTCTAGGCCAGAACAGACACACAATCCAGCACACAGGTGGGAGGTGGCTCGCAACCCTTGGTCCCGCATACACATAGACTTTGCAGGGCCCTTCCAAGGCCAGATTTTCTTGGTTGTGGTAGACAGTTACTCCCGGTGGTTGGAGGTAGTGCCTGTAAATACCATGACATCCGCCAAGACAATACAGGTCTTGCGGGGACTCTTTGCCACCCACGGGTTACCTGACATACTGGTGTCTGACAATGGCCCACAATTCACATCTACTGAATTTCAGGATTTCCTCAAGGCCAACTGGATTAGGCACACGACGTCGGCCCCCTTCCATCCCTCCACCAATGGTTTGGCAGAGAGGAACGTCAGGACTACCAAGGAAGTGTTAAAGAGAATCATCCAGGGCGATTGGCATCAGAGACTTGCCCAGTTCTTGCTGGCCCAACACACAACACCATACACGGCAACGGGCAAAAGTCCAGCTGAAATGAGGTGGGGCAGAAAGTTGATAACCAAACTGGACAGACTCCACCCCGACCGGCTGCCCGCTGAAACGGAACAGGACAACGTAACCCGGGCTCTGAACATTGGGGACTTAGTGTGGGCCAGGAACTACGGACAAGGGGAAAAGTGGACACAAGGGGTGGTCATTGACAAAGCGGGGCCACTATCCTACATCATAGAGGGGGAAGGGGAAAGGCAGCTCAGGAGACACATTGATCAGTTGAGGAAAAGGTCTCCTGAATGCACGCCGCTGGCGGCAGGCAGAGATTCCCTAACACAAGACAACAACAATAGACTTGACTGGTGGGGCATCGCAACAACTGGTGGGGGCCCAGGGACACAACCAAGAGGGGTGGAACCATCACCTCAGGGGACCTCTCCTCCACAGTCAAGGGCCCTCATAGTAACACAACAACCCGCAGGAGCTCCGCCTGCAGCGACCCCCCAACCGGCAGCAAGGCCTGACAGGGGAACTAGTAACAGAGCAGACAGTCCACCCGGGAGGTACCCTGCCAGGGTTCATAGGCCCCCGACATTCTTAAAGGACTATGTTAGATAATAACCCTCATCTGGGGGGAAGGGGTGTTGTATAGGTAGATTAGTAGGGGGAGTGGTTTCCCCACCGGCGGGAAATCCACGACCCTGGGTTGGGTGTTGTTTCTTTGGTGGGAGATTCCCAGCCGGGGGTTGGCTAGCGTCCAGCGGCTGCTGGACATATATTGAGCCACCCGGACAGGGATCCCCAGTTGGCTCCACCTGTATCAATAAAACATCACTGTTGTTAATACCTCGCTGTGCGTGTCGTCGATCCGAACACAACAATTTATTTGCCATTTTGCCATGTTTAGGCAAACAAAATGGCTCCTCCAGTAATTAAAATGTTTAAATAATTGATTGGCAACAGGCCATTTAGTATTCCTCTTTACCAGGGACTTCCAAATAAAATTATCTGTAATTTTTAATTATCTCAGAGTAAATCACTTGAATAGGTATGAAATTATACTTCTAGTATGTCTTTAATAAAGAAAATGTAATGTCACTATATCCCAAAAGAGAAACAAAACCTGGCCAAGGTTTTGAAGGGATCAAATAAAGAATCTTTTATTTTTAAGGGATTTTAAAGGGTGGAGATCTATAACAGGGAACAAAAAGGCAACAGCTGATGATGCCTTACCCCATACTAATGAATGATCTCCTGCAGCAGTTTCACATAGATGTTAAACGTCTATGAGAGAACATCAAGCCCTGTAAGACCTCCATGTAGCAAAGGATTCAAACTGGACTTCTCCTCCTCTATTAACATAAACTAGAACCAGTCTTAAAGGAAGGAGCACCAGCACAACATGGTTCTACTATCTTCAACTGAAGCCAGTCCAGACGGATACCATGATCAATTGATAACTGCTGAGGTCAAGAAAAGTAAGGATGGATGAACTATCCCCAACCTGCTCCTGTAAAGACCATCTAAGCATGCAATCAATTTTGACTCGGTCCCATATCCAGTCTGAATCCTGACTGAGTGGGGTCTATGTAATTTGTTTCTTCCAAGGTTTTTTGAAGGTACTGTGCAACCACCTTCTCCACCACTATCCCAAAATGAGAAAGTTAGAAACTGGATGAAAATTGACCAGCACCGTTAGATCCAATGATGGAAACTTGAGGAGGGGGCAGACCACAACCTAAGTTTGACCCTAATGAATTAGTCCACTATAGCGGTTAAGCAATTTGATTAGGCTCGGGAGATACCAGATCCTCTCAACCATACATGACTTTGGGCCAGTTATCTTTTCTCATGTCAATCTCTTTGTAATGTGGTTGTTGTGGGAACAAAATAAAAGTTGATAGCTCAGTATACTACAATGAATTTTAAAAAGATAAACATCTACTGTATCAAACGAAAGTGTTGTGATTCAGGGTCAGCCTGTGGGTTCGGCAGTTGGGTCGGATGACTCAGAGGAGGAGGGGGGGTGTTGAAGAGCTTGCTGAGGGGGTTGAAGATCTTGCTGATGAGAGCACTCAGCCAGGACCCTCCCACCTGGTCACGACGGAGACCCAGCTGTGTGAGCCTGACAGCGTGGATGAAGATGACCCACAGCTGGCCCTGTTCAAGGACACCCGACGCAGGAGGCAGTCAATCAGGAGTAAACAGAGGAAGGCAATGGGGCACCTCGGAAGGAGGCAGAGAGAAGCCACGCCCTGAACTGTATAAAAGGGGAATGCGTGGGAGGGCTGGTTTGCTGAAGGCAACCGCTTGATTAGTTCCTGTTTCATAGCTCCTGTTTCATGGTTGGTGTCTTGTTTTACTCTGTTTTATCTTAATAAATTTGGCAGGCTTAATTCCAGCCTCTTGCCGTTTGTAAAGGGGTTGTCCCTGCCTTTTCTGCAGGGCCGGTAGCAGGCTGGTACAGAACAGAAAGAAATACATAGAGGTCATGAGCAATATTACATGTAGCAACATTAGACAAAACCTTTTTATGTTTTCTTTCATTTGACCCTGTATTATGCTTATGCAGAGTTTATGCATGCTGTATTTTTTAGCAACTTCTTAAAGAAACTTATGTATTTTCCAGGTATCACATAACAGCTGTGCGATAGTGTGATATCTATAGTATATGTCCATATCTATGCTGAAATGTACTTTTAAAAAGAAAATTTAAACATTCTTGATTTACATTCAAAATCATTATACATATTGCTCTGGTAATCTTTAATGTTACAAATATTAAAATTGCATTAAAATGTTTGGGGAAAATATTAAAATTGTAATATTAAGAAATCTCCAGATTTGTCTGATATGTTAAAATATGCAAGCCAACATATCCAGTGCAATATAATTCTTCCCATACTAATCAATCAAAATAGAACTAGAAGGGACCTTGGAGGTCTTTTAGTCCAACCCCCTGCTCAAGCAGGAGACCCAATACAATTTCAGACAAGTGACTGTGCAGTCTATTCTTAAAAACCTCCAGTGTTGAAGTACCCACAACTTCTGAACGCAAGGTGTTCCACTACTTAATTGTTCTTACTGTTAGGAAGTTTCTTCTTAATTTCAGAAGTGTGCAGAAGTAATCAAGGAGTGAAGCAACCTAGAACTAAAAAGAAATTTCCTGACAGAACAATTAATCAGTGGAATAACTTGCCTCCAGAAGTTGTGAATGCTCCAACACTGGAAGTTTTTTTTATTTATTTTTATTTATTTTAATCCCATTTATATCCCGCCCTTCTCCGAAGACTCAGGGCGGCTTACAATTTAAGCACAAACCAATGTGCTTAGCAATAGCCTTCATTCTATCTATATGCCTGCTTATTAGGGCTTTTGCCCCCCCCCCCAAGTGGCATTATTACACAGTCAGCTTAATTGCCCCCAACAATCTGGGTCCTCATTTTACCTACCTCGGAAGGATGGAAGGCTGAGTCAACCTTGAGCCTGGTGGGACTCGAACCTGCACTAATTGCAGGCAGCTGGTGTTACTTAAGGAGGCATTAGCCCACTGCTCCACCAAGGCTTTAAGAAGCAACTGGACAGCCATTTGTCTGAAATGGTATAGGCATGGCTTTTTTTTTCTCATAGAACACCCAGAACGGAGTTCCGGCACCTTTTTTGGATGGAACCTTGTAGGGTAGGCAAAGCGGGTTATATGACGTGTGTGAGTTCCGGCACCGTTTTCTTTTACAAAAAAAGCACTGGGTATAGGGTTTCCTGTCTGAGCAGGGAGTCAGACTAGAAGATCTCTAGGGTCCCTTCCAACTCTGTTATTCTATTCTGTTTTACAGAAAACTCTCCTCTGTAACTTAGATAAACTAATATTAAAGAAATACCAGTTTTTTATATTTTACGTTCTGTTTTCTTTCTTATTTTATAGAACAATTTATTATAATTTGGTAATATCCTCAATGTAATATATTAATTTAATTAGTTTTACTTCAATGTCTTCTTTCAGTTCCAGGAATATGACTGACCACATTGAAACAGGTTCAATTATCACCCAGTCACCTGGAAAACAAAAAACAAAACAAAATGATTTTTGTTGGAAAATGTCCAATGAGCTTTTTTTCATTTACGATTTTCATTTGGTAATTCTTCCTCTATAATTATCCATTTAACCATGATAACATCTGAGCTCCTCGTGGCTCTCAAATGAGTTGAACAGAAGTGAAATACAACAAAATAAAAGGGAATGAGAAAACACAATTTTCCAACCTGGGCCCAAAGATAGTTAGAATTCTGAATTTTGATAATTGTTATTTATGCTGGGACTTGGACTAGCTGAATTAATAAAAGACAGATTTGGGAGAGATGAATTGGCTTAAAGAAAAATTGCTTCGTTTAGCATGATGGTATTTGAAGCATTAATTATAGTGCTTTTACCCCAAGTGGTGTACATGATTCCTAATGCTAAATGCAGCATAAATGAGCCTCTTCCTTTTCTTCACCAACAGTATGAACCTGGAGAACTGATTGTTGTAGGCATTTTGTCCAAGATCTACATATTCTATGCAGTGATGGACTTCAGAGAAGCACCGTCTAGTAAACTCTTTGACGAAACCTTGTAATTTTATATGAAACACAGAGACACATACTTTATAATCTTATTTGAGATGGGTTTCCTCATAGGCAGTGAATAACATTCTATATAATGAGAGAAAAAGATTATGCATAATCTGTATTCGTTGAGCTGTGACTTTCCATCGCAGTAACATTTTGTGGGTCCAAGAAAGATTTCAAAGAATGGAACACATCTGTAGTTCTTTCATAATGTCTAGATAATGAATTATATTTTATTGCTGCATAGGGTTTTTAAAAAGATGGGGGCCTTTATCAAATATCTTATTTGTATGCTTCCGTACTTTTACTGTAGTAATGATCAGGATAAAATTGAAAACTAAAGTGACAACATTAAAGAGTTTGGATAAACTGTGATTTCATGTTAGAATGCAGAAAAGTGAACAAGAAAGTAGTTTAAGAAACCACATAAACACTGGGCTGGTATGTGCTTCAACACCATGTATTTCAAATACTTCATGCTCCAAATAGTGTTACAAAACAATTTATTTAAGAGGGACAGAAATCATTACTTTAACCAATATATTTGAAGTGTTTAGAATACTGAGCTTGTAAAAACAGGTGAGAAACATCCAGCTGAAGGTGACAATATTTCCCCACATTCATGAACATGAATGCCAATTCTTAAAAAAAATATATATATGTTACCGTGAACTCTGCTAATTCTCATTTCTTGAACTATGTGAAAGAATATATAATTTTCCTTTCAGAGTGATGACATCAATGTATCAACAATTCTTAGCTTTGCAATTTGCAGTCAAGGAGATCAATGAAAATCCTCACATTTTACCCAATCACACCCTGGGCTTCCATATCTATAACAGCTATTTTAATCCCACGTGGACTTATCGTGCCTCATTAGAACTGTTCTGTACCAAGGAGAGATTCATCCCAAACTACAGGTGTGACATGAAGAAAAGACCAATAGCTGCCATTGGGGGACCAACATCTGCAGTTGGAGATCACATGACCACTATCCTGTCCCTCTATAAGATGCCACAGGTACAATGCCTACATAGGAAAATGATGTTTTTGAAGTCTTTCATCTCTTCCTTCCAGTGGTGCTTGTTTGTCATGGGGTAGAGGTAGGGTGAGAGAATTAGGGAATAAATGGTCCCATTGTATTTTACAAAGTCTTAAACTTTATTTTGCTTGATTTAATTAGTTATATATTAATAGGTTTATTTATGCCTAGTTTATCTGTTTTTATTGTAAATTGTTTACCTGTTTCATATACCACCATTCTTTTAGGGTTAGAGATACTTAGACTTCTAATAATCTACCTTAATTGATATTGCTTGATTTTTATCTCTATTTAAATTTCAAGGGTTATTTTATATACACAAATTGTGGAGTCACAGTATTAATATTATTTTTTAAATAACACTAACACTAACACCAGCAGCTGCAGCAGCAGCAACAACAACAATAATAATTATAATTATAATATAGTTGGAAGGGACCTTGGAGGTCATCTAGTTCAACCCCCTGCTCAGGCAGGAAACCCTATACCATTTCAGACAAATGGTTGCCCAGTCTCTTACATCCTTTCTCTTACATGCTGTTTAAAACAGGAAAAATAGAAAGAAAAAATGGGAAATGAAATGGAGAAGAAAAATATATTTTGTAAACTGAATTGTAGAGAAAGAAACAAATTAAAATTTACATGGTATTCTCGTACCCCTGGATAGTATCTTCTTAGATGATAAAAATAAATACACTAGACCCAAAGCTGCAAACTAATAGTCCACAGAGCCTGTTGAATATATTTTATTATCTCTGAAGATTTTTTTTCAACATGTATCTTATTTAAAATTAGAGATTGCAATGTAAGTTCTGCTTTATTAATAAGATGCAAATATAGCTGTTCCCTGACATGCAAGGATGATCTGATGAAAACATTACCCACTGGATCAATTTCACCAAAGCAGATCTACTTACGTTCCAGTGTCTACCAATTGTTCCAATGTGTAATTAAATTCTACCTATCTTCTGCTCATTTATTTCTATGGAAAATTAGATAATTCATAACTTTTCAGTTACTTCCCTTATTATTTCCAATTTCACATGTAAAGTATTGCTGCAATAGAAGCTCAAACTCACAATTAATTCTTAATTTCTAATTCCTGGGCTTTTGTTTTTTTCTAACCTTTTCTTTTCCCTATTAAATGGAATATGATTTTTCCTCAAACCCCTTTTCCATCTTTCTTCAGTTCATCTATGGCTCAACTCCAGAGATAAATGAAAAAGCACAGGTTGTTTTATACCAACAGATGTTCCCAAATGTGCACCATGAATATAATGGAATTCTTCAATTGATGCTCCACTTCCAGTGGACTTGGATTGGGATGTTGTATACAAATAGTGAGAATGGTGAAAGATTTGTACGAGATGTTGTACCACTGTTTTCCCTGAGTGGTATTTGTTTTGCTTTCTTGAAAACTTTGCCAGCCATTACTTATTCTAATAATATTTTCTCTTCTGTGGAAGCTGGGATTGAAACATTAAACTTTATTATGAGAGGCTCTGCTAATGTAGTGTTAATCCATGGTGAAGCTGAATATATGATTATTTTGAGGATAATGCCCACCATATCCGAAATGGAAGAGGTATCATTATTGGCAAACATTAAAGTGTGGGTGCTGACAGCTCATATGCATTTCACATCACTTCCTTTCCAAAGGAATGATGACATAGACTTTCTCCATGGTGCTTTCTTCTTTGAAATTCACTCAAGGGAGGTTTTAGGATTCCAGGAATTTCTTCAGACGAGAAAGCCTAACATGAAAAAAGAAGATACCATTATCAAGCTCTTCTGGAAAAATGCATTTGAATGTGCATTCTCCAATTCCATGAATGGGGAGAAAGATGCAGCCATCTGCACTGGTGAAGAAAAACTGGAAAATCTTCCTTCATCTGTATTTGAAATGGGCATGACTAGCCATAGCTACAGTGTCTACAATGCTGTCTTTGCAGTGGCACATGCTTTGCAAGACATCCTAACTTCCGTATTCAGATACCAAGCTGGAGATTGTGAAGCCAAGCTCAACCTTCTGAAACAACATCCATGGAAGGTAAAGTTCTAAGCAGAGAAACTGTAAGTTGCAGAGGGCTGATCATATTTGAAGGTAAACTAATGTAACCTAGATTGGGGAGGATGCTATTCTACTAAGACTTTCTAGAGTCTAGATATGAACATTTATCTAGACATAGGATTCTCTCTAATTATAACTTTAAAATTATGTATTTTAGTATGAGAGATATGGGATATGTTCTTGATTATTTATTTCATTCCACCTTATAGAACAAAAATAGATAAGAACTCTCCACCTAGGTGAAATGTGTCATAGTTCTAATTACTAAAATATCAAAGCTCCAAGCACTTGTCCAATTCCAAATTGTTGAAAATGAAATCAATTTTTTTTAAGAAAAAGATGAATTTTACTTAGTGCTAGAATGAAAGTGAAATATCTATTTATCTTTAGCTGATCACAAATAGTTAAGCAAGGTCTTGTAATTTATTGGATAGGAAACCTCCAGGAAAAACAAGTATATGTTTATTGAAAACTTCAAAAACACCTTCTTTATCTATTAATTTAATTGTTTATATGATATCACATCATTGCCAATTTTTACCCACATTGTAGACAGATTTTCTCTAAGACAAATTATTCTAATTATCCCTTTCAGATCTTCTATTGGTGCACCCATTGCCACTATAACTGAGTGCATCTGGTCTTACTATTCTTTTCTTTATTTTCACCTTTCTCAGGATTAACACCTCTAGGAAGCAAGATCTCCATATTAACTTCTACATTACAGATATTCTCCTTAGTCAAACGTGTTTGAAAAATGCATCCACTAATCATTTAAACATAGTGGACAATCACTTAAATATGATCCAGTTGTGTGTGGCAGCAGCCAAAAAAAGCTAATGCAATCCTTGATTGCATAAACAGAGGCATAGAATCAACATCATGTTTTTGTTGTTTTTTTAATTGAATTTTTATACCGCCCTTCTCCCGAAGGACTCAGGGCGGTGAACAGGGCATATAAATAGAAATACAAAAGTTAAAAAGTATTAAATTATTGCCCAAATTAAAACAATCAAAATATAAAAAACATTAAAACCCAACATTCCCCCATCAGGCCAGGCCAGGTTGTTCGAATAAATGGGTCTTTAACCCGCGCTGGAAGAAGCGAAGATCCGGTGCCATCCGGAGCTCAACCGGCAGTTGATTCCATAAAGCCGGGGCACCCACAGAGA
This sequence comes from Vipera ursinii, assembly GCF_947247035.1. Taxonomy (NCBI): domain Eukaryota; kingdom Metazoa; phylum Chordata; class Lepidosauria; order Squamata; family Viperidae; genus Vipera; species Vipera ursinii. The sequence continues at coordinate 8,900,920 of NC_139517.1, read as the reverse complement.
AGGCCCTCCCCCTGGGGGCCACCAGCCGGCATTCTCTGACCGGAGGCAGCCTGAGGAGGCCCTCTCTGTGGGAACGCACAGGGCGGAGGGGAGTCGATGCCGGCAGCAGGTGGTCTCTGAGGTATTCCAGACCCATGCCATGTAAGGACTTAAAAACCATCACCAAGACCTTGAACCTCACCCGGAAGACAACTGGTAACCAATGCAGCTCGCGGAGCAAAGGTGTAACATGGGAGTACCGGGAAACTCCCAAGACAACTCTCGCGGCCGCATTCTGTACCAGTTGGAGCCTCCGAGTGGTCTTCAAGGGAAGCCCCATGTAAAGAGCATTGCAATAGTCAAGACGAGAGGTCACGAGCGCATGAGTGACCGTACACAGGGCATCCCGGTCCAGATAGGGCCGCAACTGACGCACCAGGCGAACCTGAGCGAAAGCCCCCCTAGTCACGGCTACTATGTGATCTTCTAGGGTAAGCCGTGAATCTAGGAGGACTCCCAAGTTGCGAGCCCTATCCACGGGGGGTAAAAACTCACCCCCCATAGAAAGCGATGGAACATTTTGAATGTCCCGGGATGCCAGAATGTACAGCCACTCAGTCTTGTCAGGGTTGAGCTGAAGTCTGTTCCTCCCCATCCAGACCCGAACCGCCTCCAGGCAACGGGATATCACAGCGAGGGCATCACTGGGGTGGTTTGGGGTCGAAATAAAAATTTGGGTATCATCGGCATATTGATGATACCCAACTCCAAAACCACGAATGATCTCACCCAGCGGTGAGCAAGGAACATTATTCTTAATGGAATGGAATTTCGACTATACTGTTTTGTCTTCTTTCTTAAATTTAGCTCAACCAGCTTGTAAGAAGGGTGTCTTTCAATAACACTGCTGGGGAGAAAGTTTCCTTCAGTCAGAATGGAGAGTTAGAGGTTGGATTTGATATTATGAACTGGATTGTATTTCCAAACCAGTCTTTTGTGAGAGTCAGAATTGGAAGGATCAATGGCATGGGTTCTCAAGAAATAATGTTTTCTTCTCCTGATGAATCTATTGTGTGGCCCAGGAGATTTAATCAGGTATGGTCCAATTATATTTTAGATTACTTTCCATAATTATTCTATTTTAGAAATATTTACACATCCAACATCCCATTTTTCCAATTCCATTCAGAAATAAAACCCTGCATGGCTTTTTTCTGCTCCCATATATTGTCCAGGCCACGAGGAAGGAAAAAATATGGGGACATATGCAAGATGGTTTGGGATTCCATAAGTCATATGCATCTGTTATAATAATTCTAATTTGTATTTATTGTGCAAAGACTGAATAGTCTTTGCACAATAAACATTTGGAATAAGATAAAATGGTTTAACAGATAAAATAATTTCACAATAGTACACAAAGTGGTAACAAATAATAGAAGTCTCACTAGGAGTTCATCGATATTCATTTGCATCTGTATATATATATAGTAAAGGTTATGGTTCCCCCACACATGCATGCTAGTCATTTCCAACTCTAGGGGGGGGCGGTGCTCATCTCCATTTCAAAGCCGAAGAGCCAGCACTTGTCCGAGGACGTCTCCGTGGTCATGTGGCTGGCATGACTAGATGCCAAAGGCGCACAGAATGCTGTTACCTTCCCACCATAGTGGTCCCTATTTTTCTACTTGCATTTTTACGTGCTTTCGAACTGCTAGGTTGGCAGAAGCTGGGACGAGTAAAAGGCACTCTGTTCCGCGGCACTCGGGATTCGACCCGCCAAACCGCTGACCTTCTGATCAACAAGCTCAGCATCCTAAACCAGCAGGAGCTATTTTAGATTGTGCCAGTATAAAATGTTGTAGATTCAAAAGATGGAGCACAGTGCTCACACCTTATTACCAGCCAGGATCACTGAGTTCCAGTGTTCATAGGAGAAACAGGAACAGGAACAAGAACAAGAGCAAAAACAAAAGAAAGGGAAGGACTTTGATAGGAGTTATGACTTGGGGAGTAGGGAATTCTGGGCTCTGATTTGCTGGTAGTTATCTAGAGCCACAGAGGATGGATCAAATAATTTTTACTTGATGGGAGGAGGAAAGCTCACACTATTGCTAAGGAGATAGCAGTGTTTGGAAATTGTCTTTTCCGCCCATGTTAATGAGTGATGGGAGATTAGGTGCACGCTTGTTATCTAGAACTAGATTACAGGGGTGTCAAACTGCTTGCCCATGGCCTGGTTGCATCATACAGAGACCGCACCCACCCCAACTCTGGCAATATGAAAAAAATCGCAATACGTCAAGACACATCACATGACATGGCGAGTTTGACACCTATGAATTAGAATGTCTGTGAATTTTTACCCAGCTACACTATTGCAGTTTCTTTAATGGGTCTGCTGCTGAGTACTTGCAAAGGCTGAATCCACATTATCTTTTGTTGGTTTAGTCCTCATGAGTCATACTTTTTTTCTTCTGGCCTGACCAGATTAAGAAGGCTTAGTTTTAGGACAGAGATAGTCACTTCATATCTGATGGGATTATGTAAATGAGGGAGGGAAGTTAAACATGAACCTGATCTTGTTTCTGAAGTTCTGGGAGGGACCCTCCATTTCTGTTTTGCCCAAGAGAGTGTAACAAATCAATATGCAAATAAGTAATAAAACTACAATCTTGCCACTCAAAAGCATTCTCTCTTTTCATTATGGATAGGTCCAGCCACTTGCTCTGTGTAATAGCAAGTGCCATTCAGGATACTTTAAGAAAAGGATAGAATCAAAGCCATTTTGCTGCTATGATTGTCTTCAGTGTCCTGATGGAAAGATTGCTAACAAGGAAGGTAAGACATATGCAGAAAGCTGAAGGATCTACTGACATCGACAATCACAGACATATCTTCTCTTAGAATTTAAGAATAGATGCTGTTCATGATGTTTTAATTCACTGAGGAATATCACAGTATTAAAAAAAAATGGGGGAGAAAGAAGAAGAACCCCATTGGGTTGTCTGAGTTTGCTTGTCTTGTTGTAGATGTTTTATTACCATCATCAGTGCATGGGGAAATTACAAAACAAATAAAAACAGCCAGCAAACTTCATTCTTCCATGGAGTGATGATCTTATGCAGCCCAATAATGAAATGATTGCAGGAACAATATCAAGCTCAGAGAACCACAAGAATCCAAATATATGTACAACTAAAATAGGGACTGCACTTAAGCTGAAGTAAAAAAAAAATCACAGAGACAAAGGCCAGAAAAATTGATGGCAATGAATCATGTTTCATGCATGCTGTGATGTAGACTGATTCTACTTACCAAGGAAAATAGGTAAGCATGTAATGTTGCAAATCTACCAGACGTGTGAAGAAGAAAAAAGAACATTGGGAGAATATCTGAGGTATAGTGAAGAAGATACATTGAAGCTAGTCTGCCAGCTTTATTCAGAATAGCTTACATCCTCCAATGACTCCTTTAACTCCATCAGATATTATCATCTGCCTATCCCGTGTTCTTGTGAAGGACTCAACAGGCGGATGAAAATGCCAAAATCAGTCTAAACATCTGCCTATCCAACTGTGTAGCAAACCTTAATATAAATAACATCTCCCTATTCCAGGTCCATGGGAAGTTCTCAATAGATGGACAAAAATGTCAAATCCTATCAAAATATGTGGCTGAGTATGCAACCAGCAATAATAATTTCAAATGCAAATTAAAATAAAAGCAGAATTCACACTGGATTTCTTGGTTTCTTTATATTATTTCAGCTTCTGAAATCTTAAATAGTGAAATCACTCTTAATGTTGTGATTCTTACATTGTGATGCCATGAAGAGTTGTTAATGTGTCTTTGAAAATTAAATGAACAGTGCTGTAAAATATTTCATATTTATTTGCAGTAGAAATAATTCAAAGATCTACCTCCATGACCCCCAGTTTTTAATTAGTGAATTTTGTATGTGATTTTCAACAGTGCAAATGAGATTTCAGGCTAAAAAGCCATGCAGGAATAATATTTACAAATTACTAATTCAAATTCCAGTTAAAAATACTACAAGTTCACAAACCTCCCCATTATGATGACTTTTTAATATGCATAAACCAAATATAATAATGTTGATTGGTTATAAAGAAATATTTCCAGAGTCATCCTGGATTTTCATTTACTTGAAATGCAATATATGTCATGCCTTATTAGCCTTTACTGAATTTAGATGCATGCGCAAATTATAGAAATTTGTTTGGTTTTCAGATTCTAAGTCAAAACAATTATTATTTACCTGTTAGTTTCTTATTTAATTAGTGAATGGGATTTCGGAACTATCCTGTTTCTAAACTAATGTTTGTTTGTTTTCTCATAGATATGGATGACTGTTTCCATTGTTCAGAAGATCAGTACCCAAACAATAGCCAAGATCTGTGTCTCCCCAAACCATTAACATTCTTGATGTACAAAGAAATTTTGGGTACCATTTTAGCCAGCTTTGCTATTTTCTGTTCTTTCATTACAATTGTAGTCCTCTGGATTTTTATTAATCATCAGGATACCTCTCTTGTTAAAGCCAATAACAGGGACCTGACCTATGTTCTCCTGTTTGCTCTTTTGTTATCTTTTCTTTGTACTTTGCTATTTATTGGCCAACCATCCAAGGTGACATGCATTTTTCGTCAAACTGCTTTTGGAATTGTTTTCTCAGTGGTCATTTCTTGTGTTTTAGCCAAAACTGTCATTGTGGTTCTGGCTTTTATGGCCACGAAGCCTGGGACCAAGATCACGAAGTGGGTAGGGAAAAAACTTGCCATGTCTGTAGTATTTGGCTGCTCCTTTGTTCAAGGGATTATATGCACTGTGTGGCTGATAACATCTCCCCCATTCCCTGATGCTAACATGAGTTCAATGGCAGAAGAAATAGTTCTGGAATGCAATGAAGGATCCAACTACATGTTCTACTGTGTCTTGGGCTACATGGGTTTCCTTGCCTTTATTAGCTTCATAGTGGCTTTCCTAGCAAGGAAATTGCCTGATGCTTTCAATGAAGCCAAGTTTATCACTTTCAGCATGTTGATCTTCTGCAGTGTCTGGTTGTCCTTTGTTCCAACATACTTGAGCACCAAGGGAAAATATATGGTTGCTGTGGAGATTTTCTCTATCATAACCTCCAGTGTTGGTATATTGATTTGCATCTTTTTCCCCAAATGTTTTGTCATTATATGGAGACCTGACTTAAATAAGAAAGAAAAGCTAAGCATAAAAATCATTAGAATGAATGAGTGTGTCAGAATCCATTGATATCACATTCATACATGTATAGTTAAAATATTGTGCCTGCTGGGTTTCTGCCATACTGGTAGAAGGAGGGGGGATTGTTTATTCAGTCTATCTGTAGCTGCTTTCAAAGAACCTTTGATCTGGGGGAACAAAGGGGGGGAGTGATCTGTCTGTTGGGGCTGTAGGAAGAAGGCAATCAACAAAGGAATGCACGAAGTTCCTTTCTTCCCAGGGAAGGACCTGACAACCAAATTGATGGGATTCTAACCAAATGGAGTTTTGAGGGGAGTGGGTTGAACCGGGAATGCTTATATAGATTTGAAATGTGACTCAAGACCAGATCCTGTCTCATATCTCCACAACAAATCTTATTCTTAGTAAAAAAATTCCTTTTGGACAACTCGGCTCCAAGAGTCCTTATTCCCTAAGATGTGAATTGGGGTGGGTCCTGACAGAATGAACCTTTATTGTCAAAGTACAACCATGTATACATTGAGATTGGCTGAGCCTCCCTTTGTGCCCTCCCCCCAACTCAGAGTGACAACAAACCCTCCATCTTGTTACACCATGTGAGTTAATTGCACAACACACTGGCCTCGCAAGTCAGTCATACATAAAATTATAAACCTGGATGAACTTTAATTCTTTTGAATTAGTCAATAGTGCTTTAACTGTGCATTGAGGTGTGTGTGCATGTGTGTATATATGCATGTATTTGTGTGTGTGTGTGTGTGTGTGTGTGTGTGTGTGTGTGTGTGTGTATAATGTTTGTTAAGCATTCAGAATACACTTGCTTAGTCCCAGACATGGGGCAAATCTTATTACCTGTTTCAGCCTAGCCCAAGGCCATCTACAGGCAGTAGCCACAGCAGTGGCAGCTCATATTTGTGTAAATTTTTTGGCTTGCTAACAAAGAATAAAGGGAGACCGATATGATCATTTCAAACTTAGGAAAGCCAATAAGGGAGCTGATTTTTTTTTTTTTGCAAAAAAAGGTGCCAGAACGCCATTCTGAGTATTCTATGAGAAAAAAAAGCCCTGCATATTTCACTATGTGTTGGATAACTCCAGAGCTTTTTTTCTCATAGAAAGCTCAGAACGGCATTCCAACACCAAAAAAAAAGCTCCCTCTGAAAGCCTATTGCAGGGCTAGGCAATCTTGGCCTTTTTTATGACTCGTGGGCTTCAACTCCCAGAAATCCTGAGCCAGCCATGCTGAGGGGAAAGGGAGAGATTTCCAAGCTGAGCCATGCTGTTTCAGGAATTCTGGGAGTTGAAGTCCATGAGTCATAAAAAAGCCTGCACTAGAGGAGGACATTAAAATTATTTACAGGGTTAATTCTTTAGCAACTAAACTTTTAGAATCTAAAACAGCTAATTCAAAAAAGCCAACAGGAAAGAACCTCACATTTTTCATATGCTTCTGTCTTTTGGAAGGTAAAATTAGATAACAAAATAATCTATTTCCTATGTTAACATCTCTGCAATGAAATCAAGGTAACAGGAAAGAAATGAGAAACATTTTTCTCAATGTAATATGTCTAATTTAGCTGATGCTAGAAAAAAAAATAGTATCTTTTGTACATACTCTTGAAAACTATTTTAAATCTAACCATCTATTACCACTAAACCACTTTAAATTAAACAATTCTTAAGAATGAAATATTCTTAATTTGGACTTTTACTGTTTGGACTGTTGTGTGTTTTGAAAAATAGAGTATTTAGAATCTAGTTATGTTGCACTTCAGTCTTTAAATAATTAACCTAATATATACATAACAATATATGATATTTTCCATGGTGAGCTTAATGTCAATAGCAACATTTATTAAAAAGGCTAAAATAATTTCTGGTGGTATTATCTGTACATTAAAATTTTGTTTAATCACAGTCTTTCACTTTTCACATTCTGGAAAAGCAGTGGTCATGTATCCTAGCAAAAGATGTTACATATGTGCATAAGCATAGTCAGTAGCATATGCCTTTTTAAAAAATATCAAACATGCAAAGAAACAAAAATAAGTCCAAAATATCTGTATTACATCTAGAAATGCCAACTTTGCAACCAATATTTCTCATCCATAACTATGGCACCCTAGGGATACCTGCATACATGCAAATGCTTCTCTGGGATCAGTAACACAGCAGGGATTGCTTTTTCCTTCCAGTAACAGATTGCTGGGTAATACCAAACATAGCCTTAAGAATTTGAATGTTACAAATTTTTCTGTATGTGGTTGGAAAGAGGCCTAGAAATGCTAGCACAAATACATCACACTTGTTGAATGTGCACACGCAACTAATTACAATCTTCAATTATATGTGATATATCTAAAATGAGATGTCTCAACTGCAACTTGCAAACTGTTCCATTTTGCGTCAAAACAATCCAGGACAAGCTGATCAGCATTGCTTAGAGACGACTCATTAACACAATTTCTGGGAAGGAAAGAAACAGAAGGACAGTTTAACATCTTCCAGTTGATGTTATGTTATGTAGCATAACATGAGTCATAAAAGAGCCAAGGTTGCCTATGCCTGGCCTATTGGCTTGCTGCTGAGTGTGCCAAAAGACCTGGCTGACAAACATTGCACAGGCAAGTTGTCTGCAGTGAAGGCAGGAACTTTGCACCTCTCCCTGTTGCCCAACTACACCATCTTAACTAGGTAAGTAAGAGAGGACAAGGAGTGAGGTTCAAGGTCTTGGTCATGATCTTTAAGTCCTTACATGGCATGGGTCCGGGTTACCTCGGGGACCACCTGCTGCCGGCGTCAACTTCCCTCCGCCCAGTACATGCCCACAGAGAGGGCCTCCTCAGGGTGCCTCCGGTCAGGGAATGCCGACTGGTGGCCCCCAGGGGGAGGGCCTTCTCTGTGGGCGCTCCGGCATTATGGAACCAACTGCCAGTTGAGCTCCGGATGGCATCAGACCTCCGAACCTTCCGCCGCGGGCTGAAGACCCACTTATTTGAATTAGCTGGTCTGGCCTGATGGGGGAATATGGGTTTTTTTAAATTGGTGTTTTTTAGTATTTTATTATTGTTTTTTAACTGGACACTGGTTTAATTTCCTTTTAAGTTTTGTATCGTTATTTATATATGCCCTGTGAACCGCCCTGAGTCCCTAGGGAGAAGGGCAGTATAGAAATCAAATAAAACTGAAAACTGAAACTGAGTGGGAAGTGGGTTCTGCATAGTCCATGTGCACTCCTTCCTTGTGCTCACCCGTGTCAGCCAGTCTGGTGGCCTACCTGATGCTGGACCTGCACCACCGTCGCCTCACCCTGCGTGCCTAAGTGGCTGCCCTGCATCGCCTGGCCTGCACCTCCTCCACTGCCTGCCCCATGCAGTCCCACCATAAAGAGCAGGCCCCGCTGCTCCCACAGCACCAGCTGCACTGGCTTGTGCCCCGGGGGCAGCCTGCCACCAACGCCCTTTGCACCCATGACCACAGCAGTGCCACCCCCCCAACTTTTGCGCCCACCAAGATGAGCATTCCGGCACCTTTTTTATTAAAAAAAAAACCCTGGATGTCTCTGAGACCTCTCTGTAGAGTCGGTACCTCAGGTCATATACGATAGACCCCTGTTTCTATGTAGTATTTGGTGCTTAGCACCTGTTCTTGTATTGCTATGATCAGTGCCTCAGGATTTCCTCTATTTCAACTCTTTCCAGCCCTGGTAGGATTTTCTAATGTCTGACACACAAACACACACACACACACACACACACACACACAGAGAGAGAGAGAGAGAGAGAGAGAGAGAGAGAGAGAGAGAGAGAGAGAGAGAGAGAGAGGGAGGACCTTAAATTTAATTTAATGTTTTTCTTGTTGCATTGTTTTTGAACACTGCTTAGTCCTATAATTGAGATAAGCTTTCGAAAATGTCTGAGGCACTACATCAAAAGCTTTTCACTATTACAGGGTTCCTGACATACATACATACATACATACATACTTCCATTTTTATTTATAGGTTGCCAGATTTCTATATGATTTTTGACTGCTTACAACTACTGTTATTACCCTATGGTTACATTACATTATCCACAATGTAATGCATAGTAGTACTTTGGTTGCCAATATACTAGGTCTGTTATGGTTTATTTATTTATTTATTTATTTTTGGGACTTATATGCCGCCCTATCTCCCAAAGGACTCAAGGAGGCTTAGAACAATAAAAAACAACAATACAAAAATTAAAAACGAATTAAATAACAGCCCCAAAATAAATTAACTACAGTTAAAAATTAAAACATATTTAAAAACCCGTCATCAATCCAGGTCAGCCTGATGGAAGAGAAAAGTTTTGAGGTCGCGGCGAAAGGACCGGAGGTCCGGGGCCATCCGAAGCTCAAGGGGAAGCTGGTTCCAAAGGGATGGTGCTCCCACAGAGAAGGTCCTCCCCCTGGGGGTCGCCAGCCGACATTGTCTGGCCGACAGCACCCTGAGGAGGCCCTCTCTGTGTGAGCGCACTGGGCGATGGGAAGTCGTCCCCGGTAGCAGATGGTCCTGCAAGTATCCTGGGCCTAAGCAATGTAGGGCTTTAAAGGTAAGTACCAGCACCTTAAATCTCGCCCAGAAGACAACTGGTAGCCAATGCAGCTCACGCGGGAGGGGTGTAATATGGGAGTATCGGGATGCTCCCATCACTACCCGTGCAGCTGCATTCTGCACCAGCTGAAGCCTCCGGGTGGTCTTCAAGGGCAGCCCCATGTAGAGAGCATTGCAGTAATCTATCCAAGAGGTAACGAGTGCATGAGTGACCGTACGTAGGGCATCTCGGTCCAGATAGGGGCACAACTGGCACACCAGGCGAACCTGGGCAAATGCCCCCCTTGGCCACGACCCCAATATGATCTTCAAAACTGAGTCGTGAGTCCAGGAGGATGCCTAAATTGTGCGCCCTATCAATGGGAGGCAACACCTCTCCTCCCATAACCAAAGATGGAACCTCTTGGACGAGTCGAGATGCTGGTACGTAAAGCCACTCAGTCTTGGCCGGGTTGAGTTGGAGCCTGTTCTTCCCCATCCAAATCCGTACCGCTTCCAGGCAATGGGACATCACGTCGAGGGCATCACTGGCTTGGTTCGGGGTGGAGATAAAGAGCTGGGTATCATTGGCATATTGATGATACCTCACCCCAAAACCAAATGGTAAATGCTTGTGTGCTACAGGAGGGCAAGCTAGCTTCACATCAGAAAGAAAGATGAGCAGCTCTTTCTGTAGAGTCTTCCAAGCCCCCCTTCCACCACAGCCACCTTGCAAACAGGCATTACAAGCAGGAAGGTTCAGAATTGGCAGGAATCTGACCACCTGCACAAAGTACTAGCTTGTCTCCCCACCAAAATGGGGAGATCTATTTATCTACTCTCATAGAACATTGCTTTCAAAATGCTAGGTAAGCAGAAGCTGAGGGAAGTTGTTGTGGGTCTGGTGTTGGTTTTCGTGGCTGGGACTCATTTGTTGACTAGGGCTAGTTTCCAGATGTCTGGTAGGCGGGAGGTCTCATCACGTTTATTCATGTTGTGGGGGTGTTTCTCTATTTCGATGGCTTCCATATTTATTCTCTTACAGCAACAAAGCCAGCACCCCACACATCCCCACCAGTATTTATAGAGAGACGGCAGCTCCGATCATGCTTCGCTCTCACAAGCACGAAACTGAAGACACCAGCCTGAAGATGATGAGTGGGACCTCATCAAAATGTCGCCAAGACACCCTCAATCCTACACGGGAAAAGACCCGAATACGCCAAGACATATGCTTCTTTTCTGATTTAGCTCAACTACATTATAACAAGGATTTAATTCAACAATAGTGCCAAGCAAACAAATTGGTTCAATTAAATGGAGAGTTAGAGACTGGATTTGATATTATCAATTAGATCACATTTTCAAATTTGTCTTTTAAGAAAGTCCAAGTTGGAGACATAGACCTCAAGGATTCCAAAGAAAAAAACACAATCACAATTTAAGAAGATGATATTGTATGGCCAACCAGGTTTAACCAGGTATGGTCCAGTCACATAGTGTTCAGCCCAGATTTCACTACTTCTAAAGCTCACTTAGAGCCAAACTATTCCATAACAATGATCCTCAGAAGTAGAATTCCATCTATATTTTCTCCTTGGTGGCTCTTGAGACTAGCTGTTTGTTTGTTTATTCATGTCAGAAGCATCACAATTAAAATAAGGCATACTCCATGACATAATACTAAAAATATAAAATACAGCATTAAAATATGTACAAATTAAATAGATCTAGCCCAGAAACTAGCAACATTAATTGTATTCTTTTGCACTGCTCTGAGGTCCTCAAAGTGTACACTGATTGGAATTAAGATATGTATAAGCTAAAAATTATTGATAATTGTAACAAAGATGTTTTTATTTAGTTGAAATAATAATAATAATAATAATAATAATAATAATAATAATAATAATAATAATAATAACAATAACAACAACAACAACAACAACAATAATAATAATAATAATAATAATAACAACAACAACAACAACAACAATAATAATTAATTATACTAGCCCAATATGAGATACTAGATATTAAGGGGAAAAGAGAGGAAATATCTGGTGTTGTAACATGAGATTTATACTAAAGACTTATGTATGCTATTGAACTATTGATTAACCCATGTTGCTTTTTAAACACTCAATTGTAAAATGAGAAAATTAATAAAATATTATTAAAAAAAATAAAATAAATGTGAAAGGTTATTGCTGCTGTGCTTTCAGTGATTCAAATGCTTGGAGAATATATGCCATTAGCTATTTAAATTGTTGTAATTGTTTTAAAATTGTACACTTGTAAGATGTCTAGAGTCAATTGGTTGAGATGGGTGGCCACAGAAATTGAATGAATGAATGAATGAACGAACGAACGAACAAGCAAACAAAGAAATAAACCACTCAGTCAATTTATTGACAAAACCATGTGGATCAATACTTGGTTGATCTGAAGTAGCTCATTCTGAACTTGTGAGGGAATATGAGGAAGAAATATTTTTTTTTGTTCTGCTCTACTACAAAATCTTCTTCATTTCCCATTACAAATACAGGAAAATTAAAAATCTTTCTTAAGTTGCAACTGAAACTTTTAATTGCAGTCATGTAATTAGAGGCATTTATCTTACTTCCCTAATCCACTAAAAAAAACTGTTGGTGATATGGCCTTAGAACTGAGCAACATATTTTTTTTCAAAAGCATTTCCTTGAACCTGATTCAAAGTGAATGATTTCCCCCTGTAATTACCAATTTAATTATATTTATTTTAACTTTAGCACCTAACTCAACAGCTCTAACCACTAGCATATTTCCAATCTTTTTTTTTTTTGCATTTATCACTATTTCACAAAGGGAATAAATTAATCCTCCTATTCAGAATTAATAAGCACTTTTTTGAAAAGTGGTTTAATTTAACCTATAATCACTGATTTAGCTGAAATGACCATTGAATCTCCTTCAATTTTCAAAGGAATTGCAATATATGCATACAAATAACAAGGTCTGAGAAAAGTACTGGGTTACTATAATTGCTTCACAATGTTAATATCTGATCACTGATTCCATTCAATAAAAAGAGCTCTCTCAGTCCTTACTGTAAATCAAACTGTTCAATTTAAGGAAAGTCAATGCTAGGACAAGTGAAATGACTTAAGTAAGGAACAGTTTCATTCAGCATGCTGGTCCTTCAAGCACTAGTCTTGACCCTCTTCTTCAAGGTTTTGTGTAAGATTTCAAGTGCTAAGTGCAACATCAGTAACCCTCTACCTCTGCTTCACAAGCAATACCAACCAGGAGACGTCATTATTGCAGGCATTCTGTCTAAAATTTACATACTCTATGATATGATGGAATTCAAGGAAGCACCATCTAGTGATCTCTTTGATGAAATTCTGTAAGTTTTTACAATGCCTTAGAAGATAAGAATGATAAATCTATTTGACTGATCTTGGAAATCCTGGTTAATATTGGGCGTGGGCTGTTGGAGATTCCAGGACAATTGATTAGGCTGAAAAGGTTTCTTTTATTATTTGTATTAAAAAAAATCCTAGAAGAAAGCAATGGTGAACATCTTTTATAATACAGAGAAAACAAAAACCAAGCAAAAACTGCACAGATGAAGTCATTAAAAATTAAGCTCAACTTATGCTCATTTATAGTACTTACAAACACAACACAATATTTATTTTATAAGAACTATTTTGGCTGGTGTTAATTTTAGTCCACTGAAAATGAAGTTAAAATGGAAATGTATCTTTTCATAATAGAAGTTTCTGCAATTCCTCTTCATAAGTTATAAACTTGAAGTCAATGATTGCATTTCCTTTATGATTGAAATTAAATCATTCATTGGTGTTTTTCATGTTCGCCAGTAGTAAAAAGTAGTAATACCTTGAAATGGAATCAATGGAATGAGGAAAGGGAATGATTCATTACAGAGATGTAATGTTATGACTTGGTAGACTTTATGTTCATTTTGCAATGAGTGTTTAAAAGGAAGTGTGGCTAGCTTAACTTTCATTTCTAGAATAAGAAATCTTTGTTCTAGACAAGGTTGATTAATGTAAGACACAATTCCACTTATGTCACAATATATTTTATATCTGTAGTTATTTTGTTAATTGAGCCTTACAGAAGAATTTTAAAGACATTAATTAAACTGAATTTAAACATACAGAAGGATGATAAATAAAATTCATATATTTCTAGGATATTTCTCAATAATGAGTCATATTAATATTACTGATAACATGTGTGCTTGCCTGCTCTCATGAACATGAGAGCTATGCCATATAGCTTCAACCCTACTGTATAGGTTTCACCATAAGAGCTAGATGGAGAGTGTCTCTTCTATAAAAATATGTTGTGATGTAAAATCAGTCCTCACTTAGGTGAACAGGAACTGCACTAGTATTGGGGTTTGTGGGCAGATGGTGACAAATGGGCTGCAGGACTCAGAATCAATGGCTGCGCAATCAGGGTTAGCAGCTATAGTCTACTGGAAGAAACATTTATTACCTTTTCCAAATACACAAGGAATGAAAACAAATAAATAATTATGGAGCTACTGCCAGTAGGGACAAGAAGCATATTTGTAAGATAGTCAAGAATGCCATTTAGGTTTGCGATGTGGATTTGCAAAGGAACAAAATGGAAACGGCCAGTGTACTGTATAGCAGAATTCAAGATGTGGCTAAAGGAATGGTGAAAAGGGGAAGGCTTTGGATATATTAGTACGATGTCTGAAGCTGGTCTAATGAAAAAGTATACAAAAGAGATGGTTTGCACCCATCAAAAAAGGTACTGAGTTACTTGGCAATAAAGAGAAATATTTAAACTAAACAATGGGGACAGTGAGCTAATTAATACAGAACATTCCTGTCCCAGGCAATCTAAATATTATAGGGTTATCAGTGCATGTAACATAGGGGTGTGTGTGGACAAGAATATCAACCTATCTGTAAAACAACCTTTCATTAGTGAGTGCCACACTAAGTGCACTAATCAAACAGTTGGTAAGAAAATTGGGGAACTCAAGCACCACACAGGTTATGTAGAAAGCAGTGGTGGGATTCAAATATGTGAACAACCAGTTCTCTGTGTGGATGCTGCTTCCAGAAGTCCATTCTGGGCCTGGGTAACAAAAAAAATTGCTACTGGTTCTGCCGAAGTGGTGCAAACCGGCTGAATCCCACAACTGGTAGAAAGTAAACACAGAGTCAATCAAAAAGGACTCAAATGTCTACACACCAATGCACAGAGTACAAGCAACTTCAGGTAAATGAGGGCAGATATGATATTGTTGCCATTACGGAAACTTGGTGGGATGAAACACACAAATGAAATACAGAGCTAGAGGGATTTAAATTATTTTTAAAGAACAGATCAAATAAAAGAGGAGGTGTGTCAGGACCCACCCCAATTCACATCTTAGGAAATAAGAACTCCTGGATCCAAGTTTGTTCAAAAGGAAAAGTTTACTAGGATGAGATCGGTTGTGGCAATACAAGACGGGATCTGACATTGAGTTACATTTCAATACTATATAAAGCATTCCTGTTTCAACCCCCTCCCCTCAATCCATTTGGTCAGGCTCATATCATTTACTTAGGTGTCAATCTCCTTATGTTTATTGTTATTGCTTTCTTCCTTTCAGTTCCAAATGGAGATGCAACCCAGATCTCTCTCTCTCCCCCTGTTCCCCCAGATCAAAAGCTTTCCTGGTGTTTGAAAACAGCCTACTGCAATCTGAATAACCATCCTCTCCCCCCCCCGCCTCAGAGAGATGGCAGATTCCCGAGAATAAGCACAATATTATACCCATACATTTATGAAATGTGATATAAATGGATTTTGACAAGGTGAAATTGTTCTCTATATAAGAAATAACTACATCTTTATAGAATTAGAACACAACAATGATGAAAACTGTTTCAAATGCATTTGGGTCAATATAAAAGGGGGGGAAATGACATTGCCATAGGTGTATACTAAACGCCACCCAACCAAACAGAGGAAATAGATGAACTTTTTGCTAGTCAGTTAACTAAGGTATGTAGGAAGCACAACACTTTAATTAAACTGACATCAACTGGGAGACAAACTCTGCACCAAGTGGAAGATCAAACAGATTCCTGATAAACCTAGGAGACAACTTTGTCTCCCAAAAAGTAGAGATGGGAACTAGAGGATTAGCCATATTGGACCTCATTCTCACTAACAGGAATGAAATGATAGAAGGTGTTAAAGCCACAGGAACCTTGTGGGGGGGCAGTGATCATGCAATATTGGGATTCAACATTATGCAAGCACAAGCAATAAAACACAGTCAAACTAGTGTCTTGGAATTCAAGAGAGTTAATTTCAATAAACTTAGACCTTGGGAAGGATTCCATGGATGAGAATCCTCAAACAACTCAAGAAGCTTGGGAAATTTTGAAAAGTGTGATAATAAAAGCCCAGTCTAGCACAATACCAACCAAGAAGAAAAATAACAGCTCTTAAAAAATATCAGCATGGCTGCATAAAGAATTCTCTGATAAATTGAAAGTCAAACAGGACAAGTATAACAAGTGGAAAGAGGGGCACATAACTAAGGTAGAATTTCAGCAAATAGCCTGAGCCTGTAAAGATGAAGTGAGGAAAGCTAAGGCTCAAAATGAACTAAGGCTTGTGACAAAAGTCAAAAATAACAACAACAAAAGTTTCTTTCAACATGTAAAAAACAAGAAAAAAGTCAAGGAAATGATTGCCCCATTAGTGAGAGAAACTGGCGAAAAGGTGACAAGCAACAGGGAGAAAGCAGAACTACCTAACTACTTTTTTTTGCATCCATCTTTACAGAAAAAGAAATACAGTACAACCTATAAAAACAGTACTGTAAAAAACAGGTTAGAAACACAAGTTAAGATAGGCAAGAAAATGGTAAATGAGCACCTGTCCACCCTAGATGAGTTCAAATCACCAGGACCAGATGGATTGCACCCCAGGGTTCTGAAAGAACTGGTAGATGTGATCTCAGAACCACTGTACTATATTTTTCAAAGATCCTGGAGCTCCTGGAGCCCTGGGGAACTACCAGAGGATTGAAAAAGAGCTGATGTAGTTCCCATCTTCAAAAAAGGAAGAAAAAAAATGGATCCAGGAAACTACAGATCTATCAGCCTGACCGCAATACCTGGGAAGATTCTGGAAAAGATAATCAAACAATGATTCAGTGAACACCTAGAGGCAAACAAAGTTATTACCCAAAGCCAAACATGGGTTTGTCAAAAACAGATCATGCCAGACAAATCTTATCGTATTCTTTGACCAAGTGACAAAATTAGTGGATCAGAGGAATGCTATGGACACGACTTCGCAACTAACAACAACAACAGGGCATTTGATAAAGTAGATCCTAACCTACTACTTGATAAGATAGAAAAATGTGGGTTAGACAGCATCACCACCACATGGATCCATAGCTGGCTGACTGGCCATACTCAGCATGTAGTCCTCAATGGAACTGCATCTACATGGAGGCAAGAGAGTAGTGGGGTGCTCCAGGGCTGTGTTCTGGGTCCAGTGCTTTCAACATTATCATCAATGATTTGGATGACGAGAAAGATGGGGAACTCATCCAATTTGCAGATGACACCAAGCTGGCAGGAATAGCCAACAGTCCAGAAGACAGGCTTTAGATACAGAAGGATATTGGCAGATTTGAACATTGGGCACTATCTAACAAAATGAAATTCAATGGTGAAAAAAGTAAGGTTCTACATTTAGGCAAGAAAAACCAAATGCATAGGTATAGTATAGGTGGCACCTTGCTCAACAGTAGTAACTGTGAGAAAGATCTTGGAGTCCTAGTGGACAATCACTTAAATACGAGCCAGCAGTGTGCTGCAGCTGCCAAAAAAGCCAACACAATGCTAGGCTGCATTAACAGAGGGATAGAATCAAGATCATGTGAAGTGTTAACACCACTGTACAATGCCTTGGTAGGGCCACACTTGGAATATTGCATCCAGTTTTGGTTACCATGATGTAGAAAAGATGTTGGGACTCTAGAAAGAGTACAGAGTACAGAGAATAGCAACAAAGATGATTAGGAGACATTTTTACACAATGCCCAGTGGATTAGTTTAGCGACTCGGTCATGTCTAGCTTTGTAATCGCTTTGTGTGATTTTGCTGCACTCACATATTAAAGGTGAAACAGTTTCAACTTTGTCATTGCAAAATTGGCAATTTGGATTGTCAGTAGATTTTTGAGTGTTCGCTTTCATGGCATTGGTAGTGCTTATTCTTGAGCAGTCAGTATGAAGCCTTCCGTTTCTTTCTTGATGGTTCCCATCTTAAGCCATGCCCATGTCAAGTTGTTATCACATTTTCCTTCAATGTTTTCCAAGTGCTGTCAATGCAAAGCTTTGGTTTTCCATCTATTTAATCAGTCATCCAGCCGTTTTTCCTTATATTCTGCCTTTGTTTCTGTTATTTTTATAATGCTCTCTGTTTTCACAGCCTGCAGCAATTTTTCTGTACTTTGATTCACATAGTCATTCAAACTTCATTTTTCTTCTACAGTTTGGTGGATTTGCAGTAGCCCTCTGCCCCCTATTCTTCTTGGCAGGTAGAACTTGTCAATGTCACTTCGTGGATGTAGAGTGTGGTACATATTCAAAGGTTTACGTGTTTTCCAGTCTAGATGTTCCAATTCAGCCAAAGTCCAGTTGATAATTCCAGCCCGGTAGCATATCACTGGTACTGCTCATGTATTAATGGCTTTAATTATATTTCCAGCATTCAACTTTGATTTTAGTATTTTGCAGACTTTCCTGATTTATTCCATTTGCGTCAGCTCTGACTTTTCCATTCAAGATGATATCTGCTTTCAGTATGCCTAGGTATTTGTAACCATCATCCTTTGCTAGTGCTTTCACAATACTTCTGTTTCCCAGTGCTATTCCTTCTATTTTTCCCATTTTTCCTCATTGTATGGATAATATAGCACATTTTCCAAGTCCAAAGTTCATTCTGATGTCGTTGCTAAACAGTTGAACTGCGTTGAGTATTGATTCAAGTTCAGTGTGGCTTTTTGCATACAGTTTTAAGTTATCCATTTATAGTAGATGGTTTATCTTGCCCTGCAGGCTTGAGATGTGGTATCCCAGTTTTGTGTTTTGTAATATTATTGTCAATGGAATTAATGTGATGTTGAACAGTAGTGGTGAACGTGAGTCCCCCTGGAAGATTCTTCATCTGATGTTGATTTCATCAATGTTCTCCCCATTTGCTGTTAGAACTGTTTCCATTTTTGCATATTTGCTTTCAAAAATGTACAGATGTTTTTGCTGATTCCAATGTTTCCAAACACGCATTAATCCAACTTGTTTTTCGTCATTTTGCATTTTAAGTACCATTTTATCAATAAGCAGCTGATCTTTTGTTCCTCTTGATTTTTTATAATTCCCTTTTTGTTCTGCTGGATACAAATTGTTTTCCATCAGATGATTTAATACTGAATTTGCCAGTATTCTTGTAAAAACTTTGAAGTTGTTGGCAGATAAGTAATTGGGCAGTAGTTGCTTGGTTCTATGCTCCTTTCTGGGTCTTTTATTATCAAGTATGTTCCACCAGCTGTTAACCATTCTTCACTTGTGGCATTTTGAACCATTTCATCAATCTGAGTGGCCATGCAGTGATGGAGGCTGGTGAGGTGTTTCAACCAGTATCCATGCAGCTCGTCCAAGCCAGGTACACTCCAGTTTTTGACCTTCTTTACTCATTTTGCAACCATATCAGTGATTATTACAATATTCTCCATTTTGTTTTGTGTTGCTTGTTTTTCTATATCTTTGATCCAGGAGGCAGTTTTATTATGTTCCACTGGGTTTTCACACAGTTCTTTCCAAAAGTTTAAGGTTTTTTTCTATGGGAGAACAGTAGTTTGGACTTGATTTTCATCAAGTGACCGATAAAAGAGGTGCTGGTTTCTTCTGAACTGGACGTTTTCACGATATTGTTCTATTCATCCTTCATATCTTTCAATTTTCTTTGATGTTGCTATTACACACTGTTTTAGTTTTTCCATGATTTCTGTTATAGATTTTTCCTTTGACCAACTTTGTTGTTCAGTTTGCTCAGGTATTGGAACAATATTTTCAGCCTGTTCATCATCATTGCTTGTTGTTTCCTTTTTAGCCAATGTTCCTAGATGTTGAATTTCCACATCTGTAAAAAGTTTATTACGGATGATGAAACGTCTTTGATCCATTAATCATTGTTCGGTTATGTCACTTTCCAGATTTTTTTTCCTTCCACAGTTCCATCATTCTTGTTTGAAATCCCCTGGCTCTTTGTTCTGCCTGGTAGTAGCACTGGATGATTTCTCAATTTTCTTCAGTTGTCCAGATTTTGCGCTTTTGTTCCAGTCGCTTTACAATTGTACGCTCTGGTTCCCCAGCAATAACAACTGAGCCCTGTGGCCCATTTTTCGAGAGATGTCCAGAAGCCATAGCATCTGATGCAGTCCTTGTTGACCCGGGCGACAACTGATCCGGTATGGGATTTTTAAAAATTTCTTCTCATCATTGGTGATGGGAGGTGCCTGGGTTGGTTCATGGTGGCTAAGCCACTACTGGTCTGAAGACCGGTAATCCCATAACCATAGTTATCGCACCTGATAGCCGTACAGGCCCAGCCACGGGATTGTTGTTGTTGTTGTTGTTGTTGTTGTTGTTGTTGTTATTATTATTATTATTATTATTATTATTATTATTATTATTATTATTATCTCTTAGATGTGTTGGATGCAATTCTGAAACTTTTGGAGCATCATTTCAATACCATCAGCTTTAACAATATCACCATATGATAATATATATTTCATAGCCATGTCTCCTAAATGAATCTTTTAAATATATTTTACTGAAAGATAACGCATCTGACATTTGTAGTGAATGCTCTGTGAAAGGTTATCTGGTTCCCTTTTCAGAGTCATGACTCCTATTTATCAGCATTTTCTGGCTTTGGAATTTGCAATCAAGGAGATCAATGAAGATCCTCAGATTTTACCCAACCTCACCTTGGGTTTTCATATCTATAACAGTTATTTTAGTGCAAGTTGGACCTATCATGCCTCACTGGATCTCTTTTCTTCAGAAGACCAATTCATTCCTAATTATAACTGTGACATCCAGAACAGAATAATAGCAGTTATTGGAGGCCCAACCTTTGAAGTCTGTCTACACATAGCTACTATCCTGTCCCTCTATAAGGTGCCACAGGTATAATGCTTATATTTGCAAGTCAATCATTCAGTATGTTTTTAATTTACATGGATTTGAAATAAATACTACAATGAGTAAAGTAAGCAATTATGTATGTTTGTGTGTATGTGTGTGCATATGTATCACATGTATAAAAAGTCAACAGATGGCAAATGTTTTCATTGGTGAATATACCCATATCAATAGATGTTGCAAATAGCATATTTGACCCATGATAAGATTTGTCATAAAACTGTTATCTGTCTGTCTGTCTGTCTGCCTACCTGCCTGCCTATGTGTCTAGCTAGATAACTAGCTACTGAGGTTATCAGGGAATGCACAGTGTTGTGTACATTAAGCACATTTTTTTTAATCAAGGCTGAGTCTTGATTTCAGTCCTAGCACCACTGTTTCCACTGATCCTTGAAGAACAGCACAATTACCGACATGGCTCAGTGCTCTTCAAGAACTTTTGTGTACTATTCATCTTCAGGTGATATTCTCTCCCTGTTGTTAGGCTCCTGCAGCCTATCTGAAACTGCTATGGGTTGTAAGAGAATGTTAGACAATGTTGAAGAATGCTCTTCTGAAGCCTCTGCAGTTTTAGAAAACAGTGAGAAAGCACACCATGTTCAGAGGGTCCAGTGGCTATGTGAGGGCATAACCTCATCAGCTTCTGCAAATTTCATCAAAATGAGATATGCTTTCAAGAATAGTTGTTCTGGTGAATGCTGGCATGTGATGTCAAAATTTGTGGAGTGTCATTTTTAACATACATGCTGTAGGTTCATCAACAACAATAGACATGTATGGAAGAGCAGATGCATTTTTTCTATTACATACCTTTACTGTTCCTGACTATCTCCATGAATAACATTGTTTTAGAAAAATGCCATACAGGATATCTCAGATATCAGGGTATTTTCATGAAAGATAAAAAGGTGCAACAACTTTAGATATTGAGGGAACTATTGTACCAATGGATTATACTTGTTCACACAGATTTTCCTGTGGTATGGTGAATAATTTCAGTAATATATACTTTATTTACATTATAGCCTTAGCTCTTTTTTGTTGTTGAATTTCACAACATTCAAACTAGAATGGAAGAATTCTGCATTAACATTTCCAGAACATAGTTACATACAAATTAGAAATTGGAATACGAGATTATTCCGGAAAACCAGGCACTACAAGCAAAGATTTGCAAATTACATTTTTCAATTTCCCTTATTTCCATCTTTCTTTGATAAGCTTACTTATGGTTCAACTCCAGAGATAATTTCAGAGACTCATCAGGTTCTCACCCAACGGATGTTTCCAAATGTGGACTACCAATACAATGGAATCCTCCAATTACTGCAGCATTTCAGGTGGACATGGATTGGAGCAATATATACACATAATGAGAATGGTGAAAAGTTTATACACGATATTGTCCCTATGTTTTCCCAGAGAGGGATTTGCTTTGCATTTACTACAAAGTTCCCCAGAATGACTTATTTCAATAACTTTGATGAATTGATAGCAGAAGCAGTTGAAACATATAAAGTGGTTATGACCAGAACAGCTAATGTGGTGATAGTTCATGGTGAAATGGATGATATGATTCTTTTGAGATTTTTTCCATTTATATCCCAATTGGAAGGAATGCCACTATGGAGAAAAGATAGAGTGTGGGTTTTAACAGCCCAGATGGAATTCACCTCACTTCCTTTGTTGAGAACTGTAAAAATAGACTTCCTTCATGGTGCTTTATCTTTTGCAATACAGTCAGAGGAAGTCTTGGGATTCCAGGAATTTCTTCAAACAAAAAAACCCACCTTGGCAAAAAAAGATAGCTTTATCAATGTATTTTGGGAAAATGCATTTGACTGTTTGTTTCCTAACTCCATGACAGCTGAGGAAGACAGGGTTACCTGTACTGGAGAAGAAAAACTGGAGACTCTTCCTACATCTATATTTGAAATGCATATGACTAGCCAGAGTTACAATGTCTACAATGCAGTCTATGTAGTGGCCCATGCTTTGAGTGACCTCCTTTCATCTACACTGCATTACAGAGCAGGAAAACACGTAACCCAGTTGAACCTCAGGAAGCAAAAGCTGTCGCAGGTAATATCCTGATTAAATAAAATACACAGAGTTTGCCACTTTTACAGAGAGAATTTTCTGTAGACACAACTCATTCTGTCAACTGTGGTTAGCAACTAGGGCACAAACTATCTATAAATATGAAATTGTTCTCTAGACTTTCTTCCCAGGAAAATCAAATATATCATCCTAAGACATCACTCAGGAAATAATTCCATATATAATCCTATTGAGGAATAATTTTACATGTTCATTGTGGCTATTTGTGCAAAGAAGTTGCATGATTTTCTTAACAGTCCTCCTTATTTTGAAGGTGCAGAGGTTTTGCTGTGCTAAAAAAAAACCCATGGCAGATATTTTTAGTGGAAAAGAGGGGCTATTAATTAGTAGTTTTGCTCTTTTTATTTAGTCAGAGAAACAAAGCACCTAGTTCTCCGTTTTCTTTAATATCTACACATTTTGATTATTATAACGAAATCTAATAAAAATTAAAATTAGAGAAAAATGATAATAGAGGAAATGAGTAAAAGTGCAGCAAAAACAAAAAGCAAAGAAAAAGTAAATGTAATATCAAGTAAAAACAAATTTAGAGATGCTTTACTCCCTCTGAACTTACAAACACCTATCTGTTTATTCCACATCTTATCTCGTATGTACAAATAAATCCATAGCGTAATCTTTTCAGTACCAGTGTCACCAGAAAATCCGAACAGGACAACTAGAATTAACTACAGATCTTATTTTAGTCTTGGTCAAATAAACCAACTTCCTTATTTCTAACAGTTTTAATCTTATTTTATTCAAATATTTATCTTAATTTATTTCCATCACACACAGTTCTTCAAAGTTTTAACAAGCCTCTTTTGTGCATCCAATAGGAAAAATATACATATCCTGGTCACTCTCTTTTAGTGTTTCATTTATAGGTCTTTTTAAAATTTTAAAACCTCAGCCAATTTCTCTTGCACAGCCTAAATCATTTTCTTGGACTGACAGTTGTAAATTCAGTTTTGATACCAACTCTATCTTGTTGGACAAAGTTTGTTCTACATTTGACATTTGTTCAATAAAGGTGCTTTTTCCAAAAGGCAAATGGATTTTCTTGCTTTTGGACTTTCAGTTCTTAAGAAGCTTCATGGATGAAAAGCAAAGCATTTTCAAAGGAAAATAAGACAGATAAACAAATGGCTGTCCAAGCTCTTCTTAAAAACTTCCAGTGTTGGAACAGTCACTGCTTTTGGAGGAACCTTGTTCCACTGGTTAATTGTTCTGTCAGGAAGTTTCTCCTTAGTTCTAGGTTGCTTCTCTCCTTGATTAGTTTCCATCCGTTGCTTCTTGTCCTGCCTTCAGGTGCTTTGGAGAATAGCTTGACTCCCTCTTCTTTGTGTCAGCCCCTGAAATAATGGAACACTGCTATCATGTCCCCCCTCATCCTTCTTTTCATTAAAAAGCACCTTTGAGATATCTATAGAACCAGACTTTATTGCTGACATTATTGATAGTGTGGCTACTTATTCCATTCTTCAAAATTTTCCTTCAGTATTTTTGTTGTCATAGCCATCTTGCAAGCCTCTATATGGTTCATCTACCTAAAACATTGTCCCCTATACTCTAGTTTTTGAAATCATGAAATTGCTTATCTTTTTTATGTCTTATAAAATCCAAAACAACATCTATTTCCCACATGAATCTGTTTGTATTTTACAGTTAATTCCAAAATCTTATTGTACTATTGCAATGTTATCTGGAACTTAAATTCATTTATCTTATTTATCTTTAAATTCTTAAGCTTATGATTAAAAATTATTTTGTTTAGGATTAATTCCAAAAGGTGGTTGGAAAGTGACAGAATTGTTAATTAGACTGGTTATAGATCTTTGTTGTGTGGTGTAGAGATCTCTGTGCACTGAATATATTCTTCTAATTGAAAACTTATTTCACAACATTATTTTTTCCTCCTTTCCATTTTTATTTTCCAAAATGTCTACAATAAATGACAATACACATAATTTTCATATCCCTATTATTATTATGTACTGTTGCTTTCTTCTTGGAACATGCTGTAAGTGTATTAGACCATAGATTTGCTTAGGGAGGCAATATGACAAAATGTGTTCTATTGTGCTATAAAAGATATATGGAATTACTCTTTGTGGTTGCTTTATTTTAGGTTTTTTTTTACCTAAATAGTGCTATAAATTTATTTCCTAAGAACATTGACTGAAAGACCTTCATTAGTTGAGGTAAAAAGAAAAAAACAATACAATACAATTATGTATTCAGAGTCCCTCTCAAAATGTTCTGGGCATAATAGCATCTTATAAGAGTTATGAAAATAATGATTAATTTATGGGACTTTTCCTCAAATTCTTTTACAAGAAATGAACTCAGTTCTCCACTTATGATAGCTTCTTCTTTGCAGCTTAACCCTTAAGATAGGAAGAACTTGCCACTTATATTTCTCTTCTTACTCAGCTCCATCATTCTTACCATGTCACATAGCCATCCATCTCATTAATGGATAGAGGTCCTTGCCTTGATAAAAAGACAATTCATCCTTGAGAGTTTTCTAAGTGATATTCTGAGCCCTAGAACTCACAGAAGATGCAAAATACAGAAAGGGGGGATTCTATACAATTCTTTCCCCATCTAATTACTTTAATATAAATTATTTTATTGAATCTATTTAGTATCCTTTAATCTCTATATTTAGTTTTAAATGTTTCCCTTTATAGATGAAAGATAATTTTAATCACACAATTCAGTATTAAGAAATAATAGTATATTATCACCTTTTGGCCATATTAGAGAATTTCAGGGTTCATTATACATTTCAGATAGAATTTTGTACAATTGAATAAATTCCTTGTCATGAATTTCTCTTCTTTTCACTTTTTTTTCAATTTAGCTCAACTTCTTTATGAGAAGGATCTCATTCAACAATAGTGCAGGGGAAAAAATTTCTTTCAACCAAAATGGAGAATTAGAGACTGGATTTAATATAATAAATTGGATTACTTTTCCCAACCAATCTTTCCAAAGAGTCAAAGTTGGAAGAATAGACTCCATGAATCTCCAAAAAGAAATGTTCTCCTCTTCTGGGAAATCTATTATGTGGCCAAGCATATTTAACCAGGTAAGTTCTAAACAAATTCCAAACTATAGTAGCTAATGATTCCACAGGTGAAACCGCTCATCTTAACCTTTGCAGAAAAGAGAATTCCCTTTGTACAAATATGAAATCATTGGCTATCTTCCTCCCCCTTTGTTCAAAACATTAAACATTAGGCAGACCATCCATGACACTAGAAATTTTTTTTAAAATTTTAAAGGTCCAATTTTCTGAAGACGTTAAAGTGCTGACCTAGATATTGGGTGACAGTGAATTCTAGTCCTCCTTTATTCAGGAAAGGTATCCTCAGCGTCTTTGGACCAGACAATCAATCTAAGAAAAGTCCACCTCACACTGTTGCTATCGAGAGAAAAAAAGAAGTAGGAACATTATATATGCCTCCCTGAGTTCCAGAATAATCAGAATATAATGTAATAATAAATGTTTGATAAATATTGAGGTATAACATTATCAAAAACATTTTCTTATTTCATTTATGAACAGGTCCAGCCACTTTCCCAGTGTAATAACAAATGTCCTTGGGGCTATAGTAAGAACAAGTTAGAAGGGAAGCCATTTTGCTGTTATGATTGCCTTCAATGTCCAGAGGGGAAGATTGCAAACCAACAAGGTAAAAATTGTATTTACAACTGACCTGAGTTTAATTTAAGGATCCATGTTGCCAATCATGATGGACATCATTGCCTACCTACAATCTCTTTTAGTTTTCATATGCACATTTGCATGTGCCTTTTTGTTTGTCTGAATTATTTCCTTTAAACTCTGAGATAATATTTTATGGACAAAAATTAAAGGACATCTGATTGAATCTTTGAGAGAGGATGTACACTGAAACATTCATGAAACTTCACAGGATAACCTTTTTTTTCAAATGATATGTAGGTAAGTCAAGAGAAAATGTTTAGGTTTAGTAATCAATGTTTTAGACAAATCTAAAATTATGAAGACCCAAGGAAATTAAGAACCTAAGGAAAAGTTAAAATAGATACATAGTATAGAAAAAAGGAGTGCTGTAATAAAAAAACCAAATGTAATTCCTTATAAATACAATCTTCTTCATCTTCTCTTGTGCAATAGTGAGCCATTTTTGATCACAGAATATTAGAAATATAGTTAAGAAGTACTATATAAATTTGGTTGCTTTTCAGTTTTGAGCTAGCAAGCTGTATTCTAGGCATTATCAAGTCAAATCAAATCAAATCAGTTTATTACAGCCATATGGCCAGAAACAGTAAAATATCCAAGTGTAGGGTACTTATATACATAGATATATAAAAATGCACTGAGTATAATCTAATGATGAGTAAGGATACATATAATAAAATTAATTTTAAAAGGATAATTAAAAAAATCTAAAAATATTTCTTATTTATGTTTCTGATGAATTCCCAGTGCTGCTGTGCAGAATCTAGCCACCTGCACCATAATCAAGCCTGTTCATCCTTAAGCAGCCACTGAAGATAAGTAGTGTCAGAACAGCCAGGATACCTCTTGATTATTGGGAGGATAAGATTTTTTTCAAATATCTTTATAGAAAGAACATCAAAGGAGTATATGTCCAATGGTCTTCACCTCTCCTGATCCACAGGAGCAGAGTCTTTCAGTCAATGGTATATTTTTGTACTTGCTGTACAGGATGGCTATTCTAGGCATTATATGTTCCATCTTACTTTAAAAACAATTTTTAGACTAACTGATTTCTAATATTCTACTTTGTTGTCTAGATATGGATGACTGTTTTCAATGTCCAGATGATGAGTACCCTAATAAGAAGCAGGATTTGTGTCTCCCCAAAGTTGTAACATTCTTGAAGTATGAAGAATCTTTAGGGATGATTTTGGCCAGTTCTGCTCTTTTCTTTTCTTTGATCACAGTTGGAGTCTTTTGGATCTTTATTAAGCATGAAGACACTGCCATTGTCAAAGCCAACAATCGAAACATCACATATGTTCTCCTTGTTTCTCTTCTGTTATCTTTTCTTTGTACTTTGTTATTCCTTGGAAAACCTAACAAGGTGACATGTCTCCTTCGTCAAACTGCCTTTGGCATCATCTACTCAGTCGCCATTTCTTGTGTTTTGGCCAAGACCACCATTGTGGTTTTAGCATTTATGGCCACCAAGCCGGGATCCAAGATCACTAAATGGGTGGGAAGAAAATTAGCCATATCTATTGTATTTTGCTGCTCCTTTATTCAAAGTGATATTTGTATTGTATGGCTGATAATCTCTCCTCCATTCCCAGACATTGATAAAACCTCAATTTTAGATGAAATAATCTTAGAATGTAATGAAGGATTGGTGTTCATGTTTTATAGTGTCTTGGGCTTCATGGGCTTCCTTGCCATTATCAGCTTCATAGTGGCTTTCCTAGCAAGAAAATTGCCTGATACTTTCAATGAAGCCAAATTTATCACCTTCAGCATGCTGGTATTCTGCAGTGTCTGGTTGTCCTTTATTCCAACCTATGTGAGCACAAAAGGAAAATATATGGTTGTTGTGGAGATCTTCTCCATTATAGCCTCTAGTGGGGGGTTACTTCTCTGTATCTTTTCTCCCAAATGCTATATTATTATTCTGAGGCCTGATCTGAACAACAAAGGATTTCTAAAAAAATAAGACAACAAATTAATATAAAATTGAATGGGGGCAGAGGAAACAGAAACTTTCTGCACCAAAATTCTATGTCCATGTACTAAATATAAGTCCTTAAGGAATATACTTACTATTACTATTCAATATAATTTTCAGAAAAGAATTTATTGGAGTTGATTTACAATTAATATATTTAATTGGAATCAGTTGGACATAAACTTGATTTCTTTTAGTATTCATGGATAAAAGCTTAAAATATAAATTGTGTCATTTTTTTTATTGAGGGGAAAAAACATTCTCAGTGAAATTGACAATTAGAAAACTACTATTGGAGAAATAATTATCTCAACATTGAAAAAATGATAGGTGATACTTGAATTTTGATCCTATAAATACCCTTTTGGTTTGTTAAAAGATAATAGAAACAGCTATCAGATCAACCAAGAATATCTTGAAATAATTTGAATGTGTTTTAAGCAAGATAATAATGTAACAAATGAAAAGGTAACAGAGATTGCAGAAGAAAATATTGCCATTCAGCATGTTAAACTTGTTTACACATGTGTTAAAAGCTAGCAGTGTCTATGAAGATTCTCAGTCACCCAGGCCATAGTTGTCCCAAAGGTGCTTTTTAAAAAAGCAACTGGACTTTCTTTGTTTTTCTTTGAATACATTTTGCTTCTCATCCAAGAAACTTCTTCAAGAAAAAACTAAGGAAGTCCAACTGCCTTTTTAAAAAGCACCTTTGGGTTAAAAGCTAGCAGTTTTAAATGTTGCCACCACTACTATTAAAGGAAATTCAACAAGGCGATCAAATAAAGTAAGGGGAAAATATATTTGAGGGGAAAAATAGAAAAGCAGAAATCACATTTCCAAGGAAAATGTGATCTTTGAAGGCAGGATTTGGCAAAACCATTATATTAGAGCAGGGGTGTTAAACTGCCAGCCCACAGGCCAGATACGTCATGGCAGAACTGCCACCACCCCATTGCTATCAATGGGAAAAAAAAGTTGTGATACTTCACGATACGTCACATGACATTGCAAGTTTGACACCCCTGTATCAGAGTATTTCATCTATGAAAATTTGAACCACTGAACAATTTCTTTTCTGATGAAAAATGGTGAATACTGTAATTAATCTTTACTGATGGTAGACCTGTGTTCTTTCAACAATAATTTAATTTCCAAATCGGTCTGTAATAATAATAATAATAATAATAATAATAATAATAATAATAATAATAATAATAATAATAATAATAATAATAATAATTTGTTGGAAGGGACCTTGGAGGTCATCTAGTCCAACCCCCTGCTCTGGCAGGAAACCCTATACCATTTTGGACAAATGGCTGTCCAGTCTCTTTTTAAAAACTTCCAGTGTTGGAGCATTCACAGCTCCTGGAGGCAGGTTGTTCCACTGGTTAGTTGTTCTAACTGTCAGGAAGTTTCTCCTTAGTTCTAGGTTGCTTCTCTCCTTGACTAGTTTCCATCTATTGCTTCTTGTCCTGCTTTCAGGTGCTTTGGAGAATAGCTTGGCTCCCTCTTCTTTGTGGCAGCCCCTGAGATATTGGAAGACTGTTATCATGTCACCCCTCACCCTACTCTGTTAAACTACACATGCCCAATTCCAGCAACTGTCCCCTATATGTTTTAGCCTCCAGTACCCCAATCATCTTTGTTGCTCTTCTCTGTACCCTTTCTAGAGTCTCAACATCTTTTTTACATCATGACCAAAACTGGATGCAGTATTCCAGGTGTGGCCTTACCAAGGCATTGTAAAGTGGTATTAGTACTTCATGTGATCTGGATTCTATCCTTCTGTTAATGCAGCCTAGCACTGTGTTGGCTTTTTTGGCAGCTGCAGCACACTGCTGGCTCTTATAAAACTTACCAATCCTCTAACCTACTTCAGTTTAAATTATGAAAACTTGTCTAATATGAACAGAACTCCACAGCAAAACTCAGTGAAGTTGATATCAAATGAAAGAAACTTTGCACAACAGAAATGAAATACTGCCACCTATCACCTTTTTGGGGAGCCAATGGGAAAACTATCTATCTATTATTTATTTATTTATAAATTTTACATGGCCACCCAAATCAGTCTCAGTGACTACAGGTGGATTGCAAAGATAAAACTCCAGTACAAAAACCAACTACCTCCATCCTCTTGGAGACAGTCCTTAATCAGCCACTTGATGGGCTCCTAGGTCCCTAGACCCATTGGCAGATCCATGTCTTCAGAGCCTTGCAAAATAGTGTCAAAGTGGGGGCCAATCTTATCTTTTCAGGGATGACATTCCACAGAAGGGAGCCACTACAGAGAAGGCCTTTGTTTTTGGTTCCATTAATTACTCTTAGGAAAGGGTACAGTAGCATTCCTTGCCTCCACATCTTGGTGGACCATGTAAATATGATTGGGAAAAAATAATGCTTTGCAAATATTGATCCCAAGCCATATAGGGCTTTGAAGGTGACAACCAACAACTTGAATTGGACTCAAAAAAATGATCAGCAGCCAATGCAGCTCTTGTAGGAGAGGCAAGACATCTAGGCTTCAAAAAAATTATGCAGACCATTTTATTTTGAACCAATTGAAACTTCTGGATACTTTCCAATAGCAGTCCCATGAGGAGACCATTACAATAGTCAAGACGGGAAGTGTCTAGGGAAATGTCTAGGGCATGGGTAACTGAGAGCAGGGATTGTTGGTCCAGGAAAGGGCATAAACAGTGCACAACCCACAGTTGTGAAAACATCCTCTTGGTGACAATGGCCCCCTGCTCTTTAACCAGGAGTTGTAAGTTTAAATACAATTAAACAATTTAATGTGTTTCTGTACTCTCAAGTGTTGTGTAAAACATGTTTTTTTCTACTGAAAGACTTCTTTCCGAAGACATTTGATGCCAGGCTGGTAATTTCTCCACTCCAATTATCACTTCTTTTCCTCTGGAGAGTTCCTTTAGCTGATAGTATGAGGGCTATTCACTTTTATATTTCTGAGCTATAGTGGTTGGTCTTCAAGAACGGATTCATAGATCGTTTTTAATGCTCAGTGAAAACTACATTACTGGCCAAGTAGCTGTTTCAATCAAGCCATGCTACCTAAAGAAGGACAATGTTGGGACAGGTGAATTGGGTTTCAGAGAAAAAAAATGTTTTTACTCAAGATGGTGGCATTAGTAGCCTTTCTTTTTTTGTTTTTGCCCCGAGTGGTATGCATGATTTCCAGCACCAAATGCAGCATCAATGATCCTCTGCCTTTTCTTCACAAGAAATATCAATCAGGAGATCTTATTGTTGTGGACATTCTCTCACAGATCTACATCTTTTATGCAATGATAAACTTCACAGAACGTCCCTCCAAGGAGCTCTTTGAGGACATTGTGTAAGATCTTTAAACCAAGATGTGCACAGCCACAGACACACAGAAAATGTGTTGATTTTATCAAGATATATTTATAAATTTATGCTAGCTTTGATTTCATTGAAGCAAAGTCTTATATTTAATATCAACTCTACTTTTGCTGACTAGTATCTGGTTCCTCCTCCAGCACCAGCACCATCTTCATCATCAGCTTCTCATATTCCTGTTTTTATTACATTTTCCTTTTCCCATTTGATTACTTCACACTTTTTGCCATAATTAAATAATTGCACAAATAGTAATGTGCATTTGAGGGGGAGGTAGGGAAATATCAAAAAGGAAAAGGAAATGCTTGGATGATATATGAAAAAACAAGAGGTTTTTAACCAAGAATATTACTGTTGTCAGATTATGTATGGCAAAATATATTCAAAAACACAGGAAATTGAAATGGGCCATACTGATTACTGCTTTACTGCAAAAAATTAGTACAGACGGAGTTCTTCTCGGACAGGGGTCCCCAGTCCCCGATCTGTGGACCAGTACTGGGCCGCGGCATGCCAGCAACTGCACAAACAAGCAAAGCCCCATCTGCAAGATGCAGGCAGTACACAAAACCATGCAATCTCTGGTCTGAGGGAAAATATCTCTCCATGGAATCGGTCCCTGATGCCCAAAAGGTTGGGGACCACTGTTCTAGGGTGCACAATTTCTCTTCCCTTAAAAAGAAGGAATAGACAAAAAAAGTATAGTTGCAAAAATCTAGTTTTCCATCGAAAGAAACTTTAGTAGACATAAACCTATACATTCCAGTAGTTTCTCCATCCATTTTAAAGTGGATCCTTCACTAGTGCCAATGGTTCATATTTTCATGTTTGCACTGGGATATTGAACAGGATAGAGTTGATGAAAAACTCATAAACCTTGCATGTATTTTATATTAAACTCATTCCTTCACATTCATCAATACCATTTTAGAGACCATCAATAAGGAACTTACTCCAAAATGTAGAAAGAAAGATTAGTGTCCTCCCAAAAGTATTCACAGGAAGAATTTGATTGCAATATCCAGCTTATATGAGTAATGTTAAATTAAAGATTTATTACTCCTCCCAGCTTCTGCCAACCTAGCAGTTCGAAAGCATGTAAAGATGCAAGTAGAAAAATAGGGACCACCACAGTGGGAAGGTAACAGCATTCCGTGCACCTTTGGTGTCTAGTCATGCCGGCCACATGACCACGGAGACGTCCTCGGACAAGTGCTGGCTCTTCGGCTTTGAAACGGAGATGAGCACCGGCCCCTAGAGTCAGAAACAACTAGCACACATGTGCGGGGGAACCTTTACCTTTACCTTAAAGATCATGAGTATTAGACTTCTGGATCTAGAAATGTCATGATGATAATATTTTGTCATATTCATGTGTGTACCCACAGTGTGAAATATTATATTGAACTCAATCATATGATGTATCATAGTTTGAAATGAATTGCTTGTGATATTGTGTATAATTTTCATTTCAGATTTATGACTCCACTCTACCAGCACATCCTAGCTTTAGAATTTGCGATCAAGGAGATCAATGAAAATCCCGATATTTTACCTAATTATACCCTAGGATTCCATATCTATAACTCATATTTCTCTCCAGGTTGGACTTTCCGTGCCTCATTGGAACTCTTTTCTACACAAAGCAGATTTATCCCTAATTACAACTGTGAAATTCAAAACAGACCAATAGCAGTCATTGGAGGCCCAACTTCTGAAGTGTCTCTGCATATGGCTACGATTCTGTCATTGTATAAGATGCCACAGGTAGTGAAAAATTTTTATGAAGTAGGTGACAGATGAATGAAAAAAATATTATGATTGGCAGAAAGACTTTTGGAGGTTGTAAAATATTTGTCCTGTAGTATATTGAAGTTGCAGAGTAGAGGATTAATGCTTTGAACAGACCCTTTTGATTTTATGGTCTTATATGGTAAACAAACAGATGAGAAATAGTTGGACAGAATCCTTTTCATTATTGTCATTATTTTACATTGCATAGCCAGATGTTCAGAATAGCTTGACATTTTTGTCTACCTATCAAGTTCTTTCTAAAATGATGATGATGATGATGATGATTTCATAGCACTGCATTTTTATCTGGAGAGAATACATTTGAATTATTAACACTGAATTCTGGAACTATTTCCAGGCAGTTTTAGACACAGAAATTGAGTTTGGTTGATAAATGAATCCCCCCCCTCTCTCTCCCTCTCCCTCTCCCTCTCCCCTTTCTTTATATGTATGTGTAGAAATAGATGCTGATATTCAATCATATTTTTTTAAAAAAATATTTTTATGAAAAGTTTTTTACAAAGTAAAAGCAGAATAAATTTAAAGAAAAAAGATCAAGTAATATAAAAGTAAATAGGAATGAAACAAGAGAAAAGAGACAACAATTGAAAAAGGAAAAAAACGTATAGAAGTGGCTTCAAATCTTCCTTATATAAGTTACAAATGCTGTATATATTTTGTCCTCTCTCTCTAAAACTACATCAATATCCAATCATAGTCTATTAAAGTAACTAGAACTGAAAATGGTAATAAAGAAGATTCTATCAAATAACCTATCTTGAGATAATGGCACAAAACCCCCCTGCAATAAGAAATATGTTCCAAATTCTGTTTCACTAATATAATATGGGAAGTTTTAATTCCATGAAATGCTAATACTTGTTAAAATTGGTCAGACATTGATACAAATATCACTTTTACTAATGCAGCTATTATCGCCTCTCTATGTGTTTTAAAATGACAACTGAGCTCATTCCATTTCCTCAAGGTCTACTCATTGATAAGATTATGGGGAAATTCTGAATCTCTTTAGTTCATGAAACCTTCCTGAATACAGTCATGAAATATAACTGGATTCAAAATTTAAAATATCAATTGCAACTTAATTTCTACAGTATTGAAAGACTGTCATTATCAATATTTTATCTAAAAAGATGTATTTCTCATTTCATTATTTTTAGATTGTATATGGGTTTGTTCCAGAAACAGATGTCAGAAATCAGAATGCTTTCTACCAACAGATATTCCCAAGTGCAGAACATCAATACATGGGTATAGTCAAATTACTGCTTCATTTCAAATGGACATGGATTGGTGCATATACTGTAAATAATGAGAATGGGCAGAGGTTTGTGCAAAATGTAGTTCCCATGTTTGCCAAGAGAGGCATCTGCTTTGCCTTCATTGAAAAATTCCCCAGAAGTACTTATTCTAATGGTCTGGTTGATTCACTGGAAGAAGGGAGTAAAGTATATTATGAAGTTATGACAAGCACTGTTAATGTTGTGGTCCTTCATGGTGAAACTGATCACATAATACTTCTACGAATACTTTCCAACAGGTTGAAAGATGATAACTTAGCACTATGGAACAAAGATAAAATTTGGATTATGACAGCTCAAATGGATTTCACATCAGTTCCCTTTATAAGAAATATTGACCTAGTCTTCCTCCATGGTACTTTATCCTTTGCAATTCACTCAGAGAAGATTTTAGGATTCCATAAATTTCTTCAATCAAAAAACCCTTTTCTGGAAAAAGAAGATGGCTTTTTTAGGGTCTTTTGGAAAAATGCATTTGAATGTTCATTCCACATCAACATGATTGAAGAGGAAGATAAGATCCTCTGCAGTGGACAGGAGAAACTGGAG
Source organism: Vipera ursinii (assembly GCF_947247035.1). NCBI lineage: Eukaryota > Metazoa > Chordata > Lepidosauria > Squamata > Viperidae > Vipera > Vipera ursinii. The sequence goes on along the minus strand of NC_139517.1, from coordinate 8,864,983 downwards.
ACTCTTCCTACATCTGTGTTTGAAATGCACATGACGGGCCACAGCTACAGCATCTATAATGCAGCCTATGTGGTGGCACATGCTTTGCATGACTTCCATTCATCCATAAGAAAGTACAGAGTGGGTGAACATGAAAACAAACTGAACTTTCTGAAGCAGCCACTATGGAAGGTAATGTCATAAGCCTGTACTATGATGGGTTCACCATATCTGTAGTGATATTTGGTGGGTGCCATATTGTGAAATTGTGCTATATGTATGTATGTATGTATGTGTATGTATATATGTGTGTGTGTGTGTGTGTGTGTGTGTGTGTGTAAATTACTAACAAAGAATTAAGGGAGACTGAAATGCATTTCTGACTCATTAGTCTTCATCAGTCAGCCATACCCTTCTGAGATTCAAACCTGGGCTGATTGCATATTAGGCAGTGTATTTACCTCTTGAGCCACAGGATCTCTCTCGCTCCGTTAGCTTTCTGCAAGGGGAGATATGTGTCAAATGTTAACTATTTAGATTACCTTGCTAGGCCCCAAACATGGGGCAAATCTTTATTTACTGTTTTATTTCCTAGGACACACTATCTACCATAAAAAAACACACATAAACCGCTATCTGAACGCACTCTCACACCACCACCCAGCACAGATCAACTCCGTAGCCAAGACACTCATCTCCAGAACAAAACACCTAGCTGACGAACAACACCAAAAAACCAAACTACACACTCTCACTAATGTACGAACAGCCAATGGATTCCAAAGAAACACGATTACCAACTTAATCCGAAGAGAGACACCCACAAAAACCCAAGACAGAGAACAAGAAAATGGCAAAGCCCTCCTCCCATACTTAAAAGGGACCACAGACAGAATTAGCAAGGTCCTCCAAAAACACAACATCAAAACAGCATTCTACACAGACAGAAAAATATCCACCATCCTAAGAAACCCCAAGGACATAATTGACTTAGAAAACCAAGGAGTATACGAAATCCCATGCACCACCTGCCCCACCACATACATCGGACAGACCAACAGAAGAATAAGTGCACACATTGAAGAGCACAAAAACTCACTCAGAAAGGGAGAACAAACTTCATCCCTGGTCCAACACTTTGAAGCCAAGGGACATGAAATTGATTTTAAAAAAACCAAAACTATTGCCAAAATTGAACATTTTAACAACAGAATAATCAGAGAAGCCATTGAGATAGAAAAACGCCCCCACAGCATGAACAAACGAGATGATACCTCTCGCCTACCAACCATTTGGAAACCCGCCTTGATTGACAGACGAGTCCCAACCACCAAGAATGATACCAGACCCAAACTCATGATAACACCACATGACATCACCACCACAGAACCATTCAAAAAGCAAATCCGAACCCACAATGATAACGAGGCACAACCACAAAACAGAAACCTAACTACAGCTGCAACATCAGCCACTTTAAACCCATCCAAACCACACAATAAGCAAACTGACACCCACTATAAAAACATGGCACCACCACAAATACGAAGCCGAACAAAAGCAGCACAACTCACCAGCTCAGGTCTAAGGCTGGCAGCTGAGACCAGCCCATCCACTCAAAACACACCCCCACCCAATCAGAACACCCCCACCATTCAAAACACACTCCCACCCAATCAGAACACTTTATCCCCCACCCAATCAGAGCACACCTCCACCCACAGAACACACCCCCTCTGGCAGTTTAAAAAAGAGGAACAAACAGCCACATGCTTCTCCCAGAAAAAGGAAGCAGAAGCCATATATATATATATATATATATATATATATATATATATATATATATATATATATATATATATATATATATATATATATATATATATATATATATATATGTTTAAGTATTTGTCAAGGCTTTTTGAATGGACCTTGCTAATTAACTCTTTCATTCCTGTTTTGGCCCGACTCAGGGCTTATCCACAGGACATAGTCAACTTATGACAGCTCATTATTTGTGCAAATTATTCAAATTGCTAATAAAGAATTTGGGAGGCTAAGATGATCATTTCGAACTCTTTATGTTCTCATCAGTTAGTCATACCCTTTATCTGAGATTCGAACCTGGGCTGATTATATATCAGGCAGTGTTTTAACTTCCTGAGCCACGGGTTCTTTCTCTCTTTTATTAGGTGGAAGGCAAGGCAAATGTATGTTTAAGTATTTGTCAAGGCTTTTTGAATGGACCTTGCTAATTAACTCTTTTTTTTATATGTGTGCGTGTGTGTGTGTGTGTGTGTAAATTACTAACAAAGAATTTAGGGAGGCTGATATGCATTTCGGACTCATTAGTCTTCATCAGTCAGTCATACCCTTCTGAGATTTGAACCTAATCTAAGAGTTAACATATCACACACACACACGCACACACACACACACACACACACACACACATATATATGTGTGTGTGTGTGTGTGTGTGTGTGTGTGTGTGTGTGTATGTATGTATAAGAATTTAATCTTCTACTCCTGTTCCTTCTATCATTTGGCTGATAAGAATGTAAAACAATCCGTACAATGAGCAGTGTCATCAGACAGGTCTTTACTGCCATTATCTCAAGTATCCACTTCAATAAACAATCATTCAAACTTAGTGATTATAGAATTTGGAAGGCAACCAGGAACCTTATTTCTTCCAAGAAAAGGAATACTATTCTTCTTTGCTTGACTTTTCTTCTTTTCCAATTCAGCTCAACCATTTTGTAAGAAGTGTCTCATTTAACAACAGTGCTGGGGAAAAGGTTTCTTTCAATCAAAATGGAGAGTTAGAAACTGGATTTGACATTATGAACTGGATCACCTTTTCAAATCTGTCTTTCCTGAGAATCAGAGTTGGAAGGACAGATCCGATCAGTTCCCAAGAGGAAATGCTAATCATTGATGATGCTATTGTATGGCCACATAACTTTAATCAGGTATCCTTGATTCATCTTTTGGCCTGGGTTTGGTCATCATTTCGCTGTTTCGAAAACTACCTTAGAAGCCAGATTAACATTCAGCAATAGAATGTTACACTTGCCCCGGAGATTGGCTTAGCTAACCATTTCCATTAGTGATCCAATGGGGTATAGTAGGATGAATAAATATGAAGAGAGTTAGGAGAGTTATGAGGAAACAACATAGTTTTTTTTTCTTCTTAGAACTCAAAATGAAAGGGAAAAGTTAAAAATGGAGAAAGCCACATCAACATGAAAAAGAAAACATGTGTCAATGAGTCAATGAACACCTTGGCAATCTGACTTTGTACCGGGGCAGGGGGGCTGTTAATATTTTGATCAATCCACCCTTTAAGACAAAAACACTCATCACCCCCTGCAAGTATTCATCAATATTTCTGCTTTGTCCTTGTTTTTTCTGCTTATTGCTCCACAAACGCAAGCTGTGTCCTATTAAAACAAGTTTGCCAAATATTATATTAGAACTGACTGTCCAAAAAGTGGTCTTCACAGAAAAAATCAAAAAAGGAAGAAAAAGTTTCAGCCAGTTTGTAGTGAAAAGAGTAACTGCCCAATGACACCAATGGAAATTAGAATTATTTTTTTAAAATCTATATGATTTTTATTAAAATATTCCAAATATAAAATAATATAAAAATAGGATTAAAGAAAAGCAGAAGAGTAATGTGAAGTGAAAAGGTTAAAAAATAGGAAAAAAAATATATAGAGAAGTGACTAGATTTTTATAACAGTTACAAAAACAATCTTTTTTTTTCTTCATGAAAATTACATTACTGGGCATTAAATGTTTATTGAAATTTATTGAAGAGCTAATACAGGTCTCTCTTCTGCTGAAATCACTTTTTCATAACATCTTTCCCCATCATATATTACTGAAACAACACCTGTGTGCTAGGGAAGGAGACTGGATAAACAGTCCCTAATATATTGGTACCAGATACAAACTTCTCCAAAACAAAGCATTCTATTGTTTCTTTTATGAGCAGGTCCAGCCGCTTTCTCTGTGTAATGGGAAGTGCCATTTAGGTTTCAGTAAGAGCAAGATAGAAGGGAAGCCATTTTGCTGCTATAATTGTCATAAATGTCCACAAGGCAAAATCTCCAACCAGGAGGGTAAGATATAATTTCTTGACTTAAATATATATTTAAATCAATCTGTGTTTAGAAAACTGTGCAGAAGGTTAAGTAGTCAACTTAGCAAACTGATCCAATGAAAAAAATGGATATAAATAAATAAATTGTCTAGAGTTTGTTTATAAGTACCGTGTCTCCCCAAACGTAAGGCCTACCCCGAACATAAGCCCTAGCTTGATTTTCGGGGATGAGCCTAATATAAGCTCTATCCCAAAAATAAGCCCTAGTTTTGGGGTGACACACACACACACTTAAAAATCAAGCTAGAGTGGGGGTGGGGGTGTGGAGCTGCCCCACATGCCCCACACCCACTTACCTTGCAGCCAGGCTACTCCTTCTTCTGAGGTGTCTTTTGCAAGTGTCTTCTGCATTTCTCAGTCAGAGGCCTTTCTGGAAGGCCTGTGTAGCCAAGATGCAAGCCATGGATTGAATCCATAGCTTCAAGGATTGAGCTAAGAGTTGAATCCATAGCTCGCTACTCAGCTGCAGAGGCCTTCTGGAAAGGCCTGACTGCAAAATGCAGGCCAGAATGCAAAATGCAGGCCAGAATGCAAGTGCAGAATGTAACTGTTCCTGCGGCCGCAGAAGAAGTAGACCGGATGGGCAGGGCTGTTGGTGCTGGAGGTGAGTATAAAAAATATCCCTCAAAAATAAGACCTGATGCCTTTTTTGAAGGTAAATAAAAAATAAGACCTGGTCATATTTTCAGGAAAACACGGGTAGTACATCCCTAAAAAGAATAATTTTGTAATGCTGAAGGTATTGCAACTATACCAACACATTTGATTTTCAGATATTAAACAACTTTTTTTTGAACATTGTATTGTTAAATTCTGATTATTTTGTGTAATTTATGGAGTTCTATTTTATTTTCTAGACTTGGATGACTGTTTTCAGTGTTCAGAAGATCAGTACCCCAGTGACAAGCAGGATATATGTCTTCCCAAAGTTATAACATTCTTGAAGTATGAAGAAACATTGGGAACCATTTTCACTAGTTCAGCTCTTTTCTTTTCTTTTGTTACAGTTGGTGTCTTCTGGATCTTTATTAAACATCAGGACACTCCCATTGTCAAAGCCAACAACAGGGCTCTCACATATGCTTTCCTAGTGGTTCTTCTGTTATCATTTCTTTGTGTTTTGCTATTCATTGGACAACCCAACAAAGTGACATGTGTTCTTCGCCAAACAGCCTTTGGCATCATCTTCTCAGTGGCTATTTCTTGTATTTTAGCCAAAACCATCATTGTGGTTCTAGCTTTCATAGCCACCAAACCAGGGTCCATGATGACAAAATGGGTAGGGAAAAAATTAGCCATTTTCATTGTGTTAGGTTGCTCATTTATTCAAGAAATTCTTTGTACTACATGGCTGACAAGTTGTCCCCCATTCCCAGATGCTGACATGAATTCAGTGGCACAAGAAATAGTTCTGGTGTGTAATGAGGGTTCCAACTCTTTTTTCTACTGTGTCTTGGGCTTTTTGGGCTTCCTTGCTTTTGTCAGTTTCACAGTGGCTTTCCTAGCAAGGAAATTGCCTGATGCCTTCAATGAAGCCAAATTTATCACTTTCAGTATGTTGGTCTTCTGCAGTGTGTGGTTATCCTTTGTTCCAACATATCTGAGCACCAAAGGAAAATATATGGTTGCTGTGGAGATCTTCTCCATTATAGCCTCTAGTGCTGGGTTACTGATTTGCATATTTTTCCCCAAATGCTATATTATAGTTTTGAGGCCTGATATGAACAACAAAGATCAGCTAAGAAGACAAAATAACATTTGCATAGAATAGCATAAAGAGAATTAATAGTTCCTGTTACTCTGGGAAAGTAGAAATACTCAATGACATAATCTAACTTATGTAACCTCTTAAGAATTCTCCATAATTATTTCCTTATAAATTATATGGAAAATTACATGACAATTCTTGTACACTTATTTTAATTGTGTTCAATTGAATATAAACTTTAAAAAGGCTTTTCAGATATTTTACTGCTTTTTGATATAACAAAAACATTCCAAGGAATATGTTGAATATGCAGTAGATATTTTTTTATCCCAACAGTAATAAGTTAAAAAAACTACTTGCTAAAAACAAGTCCAAAAAATCAAAATAAAATCTATGTCTACATTTTGATCCCACATGCAAATCTTTCAAGTCATAAAAAGATAGGAGACAGATTGTACTTTTAAAACAAAAAGAAAAAAGAATGAATGAAATGAAATGAAATAACATGCTCTATAGTATTTCTTCTTTCTTTTATTTTCTTTCTAATAGCCAGATCAATTTTACCACCTTGAATCACATCTGGAATGAAACTGGTAACCAAAGGGGTTTCTAAACCCGAAGTATTACATAGGCATACTGTGGTATGTCCACCATTGCCCACACCACATAAAGGGTGTCTATGTGTGTATTTGTACACACATAGAGATGCATATTTATTTATTTATTGTTTGTTTATTTCTGATTGTGTGTGTGTACTGTATATACATACATACATACACACACTTCTGAATGAACAAAGGAGCTACTTACTTCTCTGAAAGAACTTGTGGTGTATCCCTATGTGAAGAAGCTATTTCTGGATTCGGCAGTCAGATCACTGCCAGCCAGTCTCTATCCTTCCCTTTTTGGGAAAACCTATTGAGTTCATCCCCTTCATGGATTACAGTAAAATGATGCAGTGAAAGTGCTACACTCAATTTGCCAGAAAATTTGGAAAACTCAACAGTGGCCACAGGATTCGAAAAGATCAGTTTACATTCCAATTCCAAAGAAAGGCAGTGCCAAAGAATGTTCAAACTATTGCACCATTGCACTCATTTCTCATGCTAGTAAAGTTATGCTTAAAATCCTACAAGCTAGACTCCAGCAGTATGTGGATCGAGAACTACCAGAAGTACAGGCAGGATTTCGAAGAGGCAGAGGAACTAGAGATCAAATTGCCAACATACGCTGGATCATGGAGAAAGCTAGAGAGTTCCAGAAAATCATCTACTTCTGCTTCATTGACTATGCTAAAGCCTTTGATTGTGTGGATCATAACAAAGTGTGGCAAGTTCTTAAAGAGATGGGAGTACCAGACCATCTTATTTGTCTCTTGAGAAACCTATATGTGGGCCAAGAAGCAACAGTGAGAACTGGACATGGAAGCACTGACTGGTTCAAAATTGGGAAAGGAGTCCAGCAAGGCTGTATACTGTTGTCCTGCCTATTTAACTTATATGCAGAGCACATCATGAGAAAGGCAGGGCTAGATGAATCAAAAGTTGGAATTAAGATTGCCAGAAGAAATATCAACAACCTAAGATATGCAGATGATACCACTCTAATGGCAGAAAGTGAAGAAGAACAAAAGAGCCTCTTGTTGCGAGTGAAGAAGGAGAGTGCAAAACTTGGGTTGAAACTTAACATTAAGAAAACCAAGATCATGGCATCTGGCCCTCTCAATTCCTGGCAAATACATGGGGAAGAAATGGAGGTAGTGACAGATTTTATTTTCCTGGGCTCCAAGATCACTGCAGATGGGGACTGTAGCCAATAAATTAAAAGACGCTTGCTCCTAGGGAGGAAAGCCATGACAAATCTAGACAGCACACTAAAAAGCAGAGACATCACCCTGTCAACAAAAGTGCATATAGTGAAGGCTATGGTCTTCCCAGTTGCAATGTATGGCTATGAAAGTTGGACCATAAGAAAGGCTGAGTGCCAAAGAATTGAGGCCTTTGAGCTATGGTGCTGGAAAAGACTCCTGCAAGTCCCTTGGACTGCAAGGGACTGGTCAGTCCTAGAGGAGATCAACCCTGACTGCTCTTTAGAAGCCCAGATCCTAAAGCTAAAACTCAAATACTTTGGCCACCTAATGAGAAGAAAGGACTCACTGGAGAAGAACCTAATGCTGGGAAAGATTGAGGGCAATAGAAGAAGGGGACGACAGAGAATGAGGTGGCTGGATGGAGTCACTGAAGCAGTAGGCGTGAGCTTAAATGGACTCCAGAAGATGGTAGAGGACAGGAAGGCCTGGAGGAACGTTGTCCATAGGGTCGCGATGAGTCAGACACGACTTTGCAACAACAACAACAACATTGAGTTCATAATAGTGGCCTAAAGAAGCTGATTATGTAGATCCTTTTCAGTCAGTTGTCAGCTCAGGTATCACACTGAGATAGCTTTGGTCATTCTTCTGGATAACTTACATGAGGACTTGAATGGGAAATGTCCCATTCCTCTTTCTTTTGAACCTATTGATATTATCAACCATGGACCACTTCTGCAATGGGAAGGAAGTTTGATGGTGGTTTTGTTCCTACTGTCATGTATTATTCTGGTCTGTTGTAGAGGGAGATAAGAGGTGGTCATTGATTTACTACAGGAAATGGTCCTCACCCCCATTCTTTTACATTTATGTGACCCCTGCAGGAGATATAATCTAATATTTGAGGTGAAATACAATTAATAAGTTGATTATGGCAATTATATATCACCTCATGTGCTGTAAGGGAAAAGCTGCCAGTAAAAGTGCCCTATACTGATGCTGGTAAGTGTCTGGGGAGAACAGAAGCCAAGCAAGATGATATGCCATTTGTGTGTTGAGATTCTCCATCAGTCCCAGTTGTATCACAGAATCAAGTCCAAATAAGATATAATGTGCCATTGAACTTTTTGATGATTTCTAGAAGGTTCTTTAGCATTACAGTATTTTTTAATTCATTTACAGCACAATTTTTAATAATTCTTTTTATTACTAACCTGCTTGTAGATGGTATTTTTATTTTTATTCATTTTATATTTTTGTATTTGCTTGTATTGTATTATATTTTAATTTATTGTAATTTATTTGTTTTATTATATGTATTTTGTATATTTTATAATTTTTGTTGGGTTTTTTCTTTTTCTATTTTGTAGATTCTCAACACCTTTGAGACTATGGTAGAATGTCAGAAATTAGCAATCTCTTGTGAATTAACATTTTGTTTTGAAAACCAACTAACTTTTTCCTGTCTTTACACAAAAACTGGAAAAATGTTTTTTTCTCTCATAAGTCCTCATTGGTCTTAGTAATTTATTTTTTTTATTTTTTATTTTAATCCCATTTATACCCCGCCCTTCTCCGAAGACTCAGGGCGGCTTACAATCTAAAGCACAATGTGCTTAGCAATAGCCTTCATTCTATGTATATGCCTGCTTATTAGGGCTTTTACCCCCCCCCAAGTGGCATTATTACAAAGTCAGCTTAATTGCCCCCAACAATCTGGGTCCTCATTTTACCTACCTCGGAAGGATGGAAGACTGAGTCAACCTTGAGCCTGGTGGGATGCGAACCTGCACTAATTGCAGGCAGCTGGTGTTACTTAAGGGGACCTATTGTCATCCCACTGAAGCAGAACTGATGTTTACTGAGATCAAAAACATGTTTACTGTTCATGCTTTCCTAAGACTTTAATTCCTAATTGTTGACCTTTCCATTGTTATTAGCCATCCCTATATCAAAGTTTCAACTTCATCTCCTAGTGACAAAGGGGTTGCTGTGCAGACCAGTGCAAGCAGAAATACTCTTAACATAAATTGTCTCACAGATAAAACATATTTATTTGTGATGATGATATTTTCAGCCTTGGTCTTAGTGCTTTTGCCTGAAATGATGAACATGATGCCCAGTGCTACATGTAGGATGAGTGATCCTTTGCCTTTTGTTCACAAGCAGTATCAGCCAGGAGACTTCATTGTTGTGGACATTCTCTCTCAGATCTACATCTTCTATACTATGATAGACTTCAGAAAACATCCTTCTAAGGAACTCTTTGTGGACCTTGTGTGAGATTCTTTTTTTACAAAAGTACACACAGAGAGAAGGAGAGAGGACCTTCATGTTAACTGTGTTTAATTTGTTCTTTGATGAATAGGTCATTTCTTGTCTTTATCTCTTGTTCTTTGACTTATGATCTTTCTTTCTTTCTTTCCTTCCTTCCTTCCTTCCTTCCTTCCTTCCTTCCTTCCTTCCTTCCTTCCTTCCTTCCTTCCTTCCTTCACATTACATTTACAAGAAAAGAAATAATACTTACAAAACACACATTTAAAGAATATAAAAAATATAGTAAGGGAAAAGAGAGAAGCAATATAAGCAATAGAAGAATGGAATGGGGAATGCTAAAATTATAAATAACTAGTAGTTCTAAAATATCAAAGGGTTAACATTTTCTAACAGAGCCAGTTTAGTGTAATGGTTAGGTATGAAAAGTTGAGACATGTTGTCTAGTTGCACATCAAACATGAAGACAGCTAGGTAATCTTGAGCCAATCCTAACTTAGTTCAGCAAGCAATGGCAAGCCTCATCCAAAAATCATGAAATAAAACTTTACATCATTTGCAAGTGATGTAGATAGTTTGCTTAATATATTTCCAATGTTTTATTTTGTGATAGTTAAGGCATTTTTCTTCTCTTCATTAAAAAAGATAAACATAGTCCAATTGAGAAGACAAATATCTGGTTTATTTCAGCATGAAAGAAATGTCACTGAATCCACCTGGATAAATTTCCACTGCATTGATAATGATTTTTTGAGATAGAGAAATAGGGAGACAAACAGAAAAAGAAAGAATAGAACAGTTCCTTTGTTTATGAATTATTTTTTTTATATTCACTCTCATATAGAGAATTTTTAAAGAAAGGGAATATATGTTTTCTCTGAAAGAACCATGTATACTTATTTGGAGACCAATAGTTAATGCATTCAGATACAATTTTTTAAGGGAAAGTGCATTTCTTTAAGTATAATTTTGGGGTAAAAATATCATTTGAGTGAAAACATTCCCATGGTAGTTTTGAAAATGCAATTACATTAGTCTTCAAAATACCTTGATTAATGGATGGATGAATTGATTGGCATTGTAAAAAGTATTATTTGTAGGCTAGCAAATAAACAATACAGTGCTACTCCATTAGATGATAGATGATAGATTTATGAAAGAAGATGATAGATAGATAGATGATAGATAGATAGATAGATAGATAGATAGATAGATAGATAGATAGATATGTGAAGAACATTAGGTTGAATTAATATATACCATGCATCACAGTTTCAACAGAATATTTTGACAGAATATATAATGCTTATTTTAGAGTCATGATTCCAATGTATCAACACATCCTAGCTTTAGAATTTGCCATCAAGGAGATCAATAGAGATCCCTCTATTTTACCAAACCATACCTTGGGCTTCCACATTTATAATACATATTTTGATCCAAGTTGGACATACCGTGCCTCATTGGAACTCTTCTTCACAAAGGGACAATTCATACCTAATTACAACTGTGATGCTCAAAACAGACCAATAGCAGTCATTGGAGGACCTTCATCTGACATCTATCTAAACATGGCTAACATCCTCTCCCTGTTCAAGATGCCACAGGTATGTTTTTTTCTAATGATACAGAGTGATAGGACAAAAAATCCATTTGCTTTTTCTCTACAGAATTGTTCATGGGAGAAAAATGTTGTGATTGAGTCTACATTTGAAAAAATGTAGGGTTTCAGAGGATGCGAGTGAATTGTCCAGTGGTTTGGTTATGCTATAGGGTTTTATTTTTTTATGTTTCCAAGGACTAGAGTATTAATAAGGGTAGTATATATTGTCCAGAAGTAAGATTTCCTTGATTATTTCAGAAAAAGAATCACTAAATGGTTAGAATTGTCAAACTGGGGCTAGGAACGCATGACCTTTAAAGATTACACTGTTCAACCCTTACTTTAAACATGATTGTAATCTTTTACAATACTTTGTGAATACTTTTGTTGAAAAATACAGCAATATACATTGTATTGGATTTTAGTTTCTAATGTAGTAGCAAAACAGGGAAAGAGTATGATTACACACGGTGTTAATTTTTACTGATTTTTTTTCCTATTATTGTTTGTCTCTCTCTTTCTAGGTAATATATGGTTCTGCTCCTGAAATTCGCACAAAAGAACAGGCTGCTTTTTACCAACAGATGTTACCAAATATGGACACTCAATACAAGGGCATTTCTAAATTGCTGCTATATTTCACATGGACATGGGTTGGGATGCTGTTAGTAGATAATGACAGTGGTGAAATGTTTCGAAACACATTCGTTCCCATGGCTACCCAGAGTGGTATCTGTTTTGATTTCATTGAAAGATTTCCAAAAACTGTTTATATAGATAATATTGTAGAGTTAGTAGAAACAGGACTTAAGATGTACAAAGTGATTATGAGAAGTAATGCCACTGCAGTAGTAGTTCATGGTGAATTTGGGAACATGATAAATCTAAGATTTCTTTCCACTACTTTGAAATGTAATGATTTTTCACTATGGACAAAAAGTAAAGTGTGGATCATGACACTCCGGATGGGTTTCACATCAACTTCCTTTCAAAGATATGGTGACCTGGATTTTCTGCATGGTGCATTATCATTTGCCATTCACTCAGAGAAGGTGTTGGGATTCCATCAATTTGTTCAATCAAGAAACCCTATCTTGGAAAAGGAACAGAGTTTTATCAAGATTTTCTGGGAAAATGCATTTGAATGTTCTTTCTATACCTCTGTGGTAGAAGAGGAAGATGGGACCATTTGTACTGGAGAGGAGAAACTGGAGGATCTTCCTACATCTGTGTTTGAAATGGACATGACTGGCCACAGCTACAGTGTCTACAATGCCATCTATGTGGTGGCCCATGCTTTACATGACTTCTATTCATCTATAATGAAACACAAAGCAGGAAATCTTGAAACCAAGGGGAAACCGTTTAATCAACACCTGTGGAAGGTAAAATTCCAAGTAGACAAGTCACAAAACAGTCGCTCTATCTTCCTTCTAGATTTCTGAACAATCAATTCTTTTTTTATTGAAAAGTTTTACAAAAACAAAGTTTTACAATCCCCAAATCCCCCCACCCCAAAACCACCCACTTCCCCCCACTTCCCAGAGCTAAATACAGGACTATAGTTATAATAATCATATTCTAAATAAGAATTATGCAAATATACAATTAACCAAATTCATAATGTGCTTTAACTCCCCTTTAACATAACTACAATCAAAGTACCAATAACAATATCCCACTAAAATCTACTCATAAGCTAAATGGAACTTTTTAGTCCCATGTTTGTTCTAAATATAATCTATCCATCTCCTCCAAACTGAAATATATCTTTCCTGTGAATGATCTTTCAAATACACAAAAAATAAACATCTCTGCAAGATTCGAAACTTTAGACACCCATTCTTCTATAATAAACAAACTATCCTTCTTATATTCAACATCAAATTAGTTTCTTTAACATCACAATCTACAATAATACCCCATTATCCAGTGAATTCAAAATAAGACTAGCATCCCAAACCTTTTCTATCAAGGTACCTATGCATATTTATAACAAAAGATTCTTTAATATATTTTCTGTAAGAACAAGTCTGTCTCTCATATTCCTTTCCCGCCATAATTCCAGATCTTCCTTCAAATAAAAAAAAAGCGAATTAAAAAAGTTTTTAGAGGATCCTTTCTTATCTTCAAACGGCACCAAAACTCCATTCCAGTCCCCCATCATAATAACAAATTTATAATCCAGTTTGATTAGTCTCTGATGTAAAAATTTAAAGAATTTTTACTATTGTTGACTTGGAGCATATAATCCAATAAAAAGAACTTAATACAATATGTGTCTCTTGTAAACAAACAACATCATTTTCATGTTGTTTTTATGTTGTTTCAAAGCCTTCCTCTTTACACCACTCCTTTAGCCACATATTGGATTCTGCTATATGCTGGCCTTTTCCATTTTGTTTCTTATACACTGGTAAAAACCTCTTAAAAAGCTATCTTACAGCCTATCCTCCTAAGTTCTTGCCTCAAGCTCTGGAAATCATTCTGCACAGAGAGTACATCATTTTGGGACAGATCATTAGTGCCAAGATGTACAATAGCATCCACATCATAGTCCTTGCTGGCATTCTTGACTATCTTCTTGTCCCTGCTGGCAGTAGCACCTGAAAGACACCTGACCTCTTTCAATACCTCTGTATCCTTTTCCAAATTTACATCCCTTACAATTGAATCACCAACCAGAATATGGCTTCTCTTTTTGGATGCTTTGCTCTTCTTGTATGACTGTTGTGTAATACCTGATTCAAACTTTTCCCTGTCCAAAGCGACTTCTTTGTCTTGGACCACAATCCCCTGCTTATTTGAGTTACCATTATCACAACTATCTTGACCTGTCTCCTTAATGTCCCTATTAAGGTCAGCAAGGGCCCTGTATCTGTTATAAAGGGACATAGTGAAAGCTTTGTGTTTATGGTTCATATCTCTCACCCTGCCAGATCCCATGGCTGTCCATACTGCACCTCTCCTGCAGGATATTTGTAGTAGTGGAGGCTGATAGAGCAGCTGCTCAATAGAGTAGAAGGGTTGAACTGGACACCTAATTTCTTTTTTTTTTTTATTGAAAAGTTTTAAAATACAATTTTCCTTTGAAAAACCCCCCTTCCCCCTCCCTCCTCCCCTCCCTACCTCCCCCCTATCTCCCCCCCTCCCCCTCTCCCTCCTCCCTCCCCTGCCCCCCCCTCTACTTCCCCTCCTCCCCCCCCGACTTCCCAGAGCAAAATACAAGGTATATATCTAAAAAGCAATCATAAACAATCATATACTAACAATTATAAACTCTAAAATCCATCACTCTCTAGCTTATATAGAGTAAGCCAATCCTTAACAATACTAAATATATATAAACTAAAATAAAAGGCTAACATCATTCCCATCTATGTTCTTCCACAATTCACTATTACCTAGACATATTCTCACTTACACACCACAAGCTCCTATCCCTATTAACCTCTCTAGCCAAAATAGGCTATAATAGATAATTCTTACACAAATTAACCCGCATTAACCCACAAAACTTTCTTCCTCTTCCTCTATAGTTAATTATCCATTAATTCCAAATTGAAAATTCTGTTACCATACATAACGTCCCAAAACTCTTAAAAACCCAACTACCACTTGACTATAAGTATATTGTGGAAGTTCCATAGATTTCTACTGGTCTTATTTTTTAGTCTTTTTTGAGCGTTTTAAGGCAGCACGCGTCACCCTCTGTTCTCTAGGATCATCCAAAAGAGTTGCAGCTTGATCTCCTCCTGTACCCTTCTCGTCCATCTGTCCATCTTCATCCTCTTGACATTCTCCTTCTCCAGATCCCTCTGCAGCTTCCAAAAGTGTTGATGGAGTTGCTTTTAAAACATTGTTGTAAAAATCATGCGCTTGCTTCACAGTACCCAAACAGTACCTTTTGCCATCATACATGAAGCTCAGCCCAGCCGGGATCTCCCATCTGAACCTTATATCTCTTTGCTTGAGCTCTTGCACAAGAAATATAAAGTCCTTCCTTCTCTTTAAAATCTTTGGAGGAATTTCTTTTAGAACCAAAACTTCTTGACCAGCAATCACAACTTTAGTATCATAGGCAACTTGTATAACTTCATCTCTAATTTCCCTTTTTACAAAATAGACCACCACATCTCTAGGCAACTTTCTCTGCTTAGCAATCCACGAATTCACACAAAACACTTTGTCCATACCTTGTTTTATTTCAGATGCTGGATGGTTCAATACCCCCTCAAGAGCCTCAGAAACCAACTGCTTTAAATCTTCCTTAATATTCTCTTTTAGGCCTCTAATTCTAACAGCAAACTGCATCTGATAAAATTGAGCCAAACTCTGTTCATTATCCATTTTGTCTTTTAAATCTTCAATTTCCAATACTTTTGCTTCTAATATAGCATTCTTTTGAGTCAAATCTTCCACTTGACCATCCAGCACCTCCACACAGTTAGCTACTTTATGCACTGAGGACAAAATGTCTACCTTCATCTCTCTAAGTTTCTGTTCCATCCTTTCTTCCATTCTCTGCTCCAATTTCTCCAATTTCTCCTCCATCTGTGCAAATTTAACACCCATTGACTCCAAAATTAACTGGGTATGTTTTTCAAGATCCTTCGATGTCAATACATCAGGAGAATGCAACGCCTGCAGTAATGATTGTTGTTGCACCGGAGAATTTCCAGCACTCCGAAAAGTTCTAGGGGGAGGTTTAGCCGCCATCTTTTACTTACAATTGTGACACACTTTCACTTTAAGTTTTAAGCAAAGTTCATCAAGCTTGAGAGTAAAATAAAATAATCCTCTTCATCTCTTTATCTTTTCTTCTTGTACTGCTCTGCCTGCTCTTTTCCTTTCATAGTCTCTCCTTCAAGCAGGGATGGTCGCAGACGCCTGGCTCTGCTCCATGAAATCCGGAGCAGAGACGCTGGCCAGCTGGGAGCAGCCCAGGCTACGGGGGAGTTCAATCCTTCAGCCGCCCAAGCTCCAAGCTCAGGCGGCCCCGGAGAACTCTACCCCTACCTGGGAGCTCACCCCCTCCTCTTCTCCCGAGGAGGGGGCTTCAAATTCGCCCGAACAGCTGATCGGCGCTGTTTCGGGCGAAAAAACAACAGCTGAGCCGCGGGCAGCCCGGGAAGGCTGTCTCCGTCGCCGCGGAGCCACCGGAAGTCCGACACCTAATTTCTGAAGAGCACAAATTACAGACCCTAGATCTAATTCATGGAGACATTTTTTATTTCTGTTTATTTTATTATTTATTATTATTTATTTTAATTAATTGACCAATCACAAGGTATAAAATATAGCATACCCTTACTAGATACATATGTAACATCACATAAACATTTACCCTATGAAATTTCTGAAACTGAAAGAGATTCTCAAAATTCAATTTCTTTGAAAGGTAATTCGTGGAGATATTCTGTGACAAAAAAAGCCCTGAGAAAGAGTATTGTTGTACATCCCAATGCATATCTGTATTTGTCTTTTTTTATTTATTTAGCTCAACCACTTTATGAGAAAGATTTCATTCAATAATAGTGCTGGGCAAAAAATTCAGTTCAATGAGAATGGAGAGTTAGAGACTGGATTTGATATTATTAATTGGATCACATTTTCAAACTTATCCTTTAAGAAAGTCCGAGTTGGAAGCATACACTTCATGGATTCCCAAGAAAAAATGTTGACCACTGATAAGGATGGTATTTTATGGCCAAGTAGGTTTAACCAGGTATAATCTGTCACATTTTGGCTTGTGTTAAGACCTGATTTCATTCCTTCTAAAGCTCTCTTAGAGCCAAAATATTCCACAGAAATGATCTTCAGAAACAGAACTCAATGTATATTTTCTCCCTGAAGTCTCTCTAGCCTGGTCATCACTGGTGACATCTTGGATGTCCTTTAGTATAGGAGGGTAAATGGGGAGAAATGAGTAAGCAGGAAAGAAAGTTCACATATTGCCTGTAAAATAAATGAGAAAACTTTACCATTCACTAAAAGTCCTATCAGCTTATCACGAGGTAAAAAGGGCAAGGAAAACTTCAGAAATTAATCCCTGGGTCAAATGGTCCATTTCTTGATGACAAATTAGGTAAGGTGTTCTATATTTATTTTCACATTTCACATTCACATGTTCAAATTTATGTACACCAAATCACCCTTCACTGACTCATTTTATTATGTTAAACCTGAGTATAGAATGGAAGGATACTTCTGGAAACATTTCAAAATACTAAGATGAAAACTTCTCAAATATAAATCTCTTCCACATTTATTTATTCATGGACAGACTCAGCCATTTTCTCTGTGTAATGGAAAGTGCCATACAGGCTACAGTAAGATCAAGAGAGAAGGGAAACTATTTTGCTGCTATGGCTGTCTTCGATGTCCGGAAGGGAAGATTTCTAACAAGGAGGGTAAGAGATCTTGTATATCTACCTCACTTAAAATAGCACTTATTGATTCTGTGAAACAAGTATCTTATGGAAAATTTAGTGAAATCTTTCACTTGGCAGATTAGACTACAAAATACAGATAAGGAACTGAATTTTAAAAATGTTCATTATTCTTAGCAGGTAGTACATTTCAGAGCAAAGATTTATGGAAAGACAAGTTGATGGCAACTATCCTAATGTATATACTTTTCAAATGTTAAGTGGCAGTCCTTGTTTTGAAATTTGTACAATCAGTTTTTATTCCTTCACTGCAACTGAAACTTTAATACTTTCTTTCATAGACATGGATGAATGCTTTCAGTGTCCAGAAGATCAGTATCCCAATGAGAAGAACAATTTCTGTCTCCCCAAAGTTATCACATTCTTGAAGTATAAAGAAACTTTGGGTGCTATTTTGGCCACTTCTGCTCTTTTTTTTCTTTGGTCACAGTTGGGGTCCTTTATATCTTTATTAAGCATCAGGAAACTCCCATTGTCAGAGCTAACAACCGGAACCTCACATATGCACTCCTTGTTGCTATCCTGTTATCATTTCTTTGTATTTTGCTATTCCTTGGAAAACCTCACAAGGTGACATGTCTCCTTCGTCAAACTGCATTTGGCATCATTTTCTCAGTGGCCATTTCTTGTGTTTTGGCCAAGACCATCGTTGTGGTTCTAGCTTTCATGGCTACCAAGCCAGGGTCCAAGATGACCAAATGGGTGGGGAAAAGACTTGGCACATTCATGGCATCCTGCTGCTCCTTTATTCAAATTAATATTTGTGTCATATGGCTGATTATCTCTCCCCCAATTCCAGATGCTGACATGAAGTCAATAGCAGAAGAAATAATTCTGGAGTGTAACAAAGGATCTGCTGTCATGTTCTACTGTGTCTTGGGTTATATGGGCCTCCTTGCCATTATCAGCTTCTCACTGGCTTTCCTAGCAAGGAAATTGCCTGATGCTTTCAATGAAGCCAAGTTTATTACCTTCAGCATGTTTGTCTTCTGTAGTGTTTGGTTGTCCTTTGTTCCAGCATACCTTAGTTCAAAGGGAAAATATATGGTTGCTGTGGAAATCTTCTCCATTATAGCTTCCAGTGCTGGATTACTGCTTTGTATCTTTTCTCCCAAATGCTACATCATTGTGCTGAGACCTGATCTGAACAACAAAGATTTTTTTAAAAAGCAAAACAACAGATTAGTATAAAATGTAATGGCCTGGTAAAAAAAAGAAACCTTTAGACCACAATTCTATGTTGATATACTTAATTGGTCTCTGCTGCTTAGTAGTCATTAAAAAAGGCCTTTAAGAAGAGATTAAAACAGCCACTTGTCTGGAATAGCAATAACAATAGTCAGGGCTTTTTTGTCATACAATGCACGGGAATGGCTTTCCGGCACCTTTTTTGACAGATGTTCCAGAGTTGCATTATTTTCCTATTGTTGCCCTTCCTATCCTCATTTGCTTTTGAAAATGCCCCCTGATGGTACACTGCGAGACCACTGAAGAAGGGTCCCCTCTGGCACTGTCCACCTCCTCTAGGAGGAGCCATGAGGTGCTGGAGCACCACAGCCAGAGCATGGCTTGATTGGCTGGGTCAGAAAATGTGATGTGGAAGCCAATGGTGGCAGTGGGAGACCCATAAACATGGAGGGCATCTTTCATGAGAGAGTGAGTGAGCCTTTTGCCTTCCCTTACAGAAGGTGGGGTGTGAGGTTAAAAAGAGGGCAAAGCGAGGTGAAAGCTGGCATGGAAGCTTGTCCAAAAGTGAAACTTGTTTGGTAGTGACTTCTTCCACTTTCTCCTTCTTCCTTCTCCTTTGAAAAACGCTTTGGTCCCATTGCTGTTTTTTTAGTCCCAGATCTTAGTTTGTCTGGAATCTGTGGAGAAAGTCTTTGGAAACAAAACTCCGCAGTGATTGGGGGAACCATTCCCTTTGCTTTTCGACTGGCTCCAAAATGGGCTGAAAGGAGTGGCCCAATGAGGCCAATTTGGCTTTGCAGCAACAAGGGGATTGCAGGCACGTGGATGCATGCCAGTCTGGCATCTCAAAACACTGGGTTTTTTTCCCTGCTGCCGGATTTTTGCTGCCATACTGTTTAAGTTTCTGTAAAGATTAATTAATGCAGAATACGGATCCATTCTGCATCAAGTAAACTTTAAAGAAACTTAAACAGTATGGCAGTGAAAATCTGGCAGCAGGAAGGAAAAAAAAACAACACTGGTCTCATGCACAGAGAATCTCCACTGCCCACTTCCCCCTGTGCCTCTGCCTGCAGCCTCAGCCTGCTAAACCTCATTTCTAGCCAGGTGATCGATTTAGCATAGGCACAAGAGGGGGAGGAGGGGGATGATGCAGATTCTACGTGTATGAGAAATTGGCAAAGGAGGGAGCAAGTGGCAGCCCCAGTGACAAAAAAAAAAACCCACCAAAAGTCTCTGTGTGCACCTGGCTTGTCCAAGTCAGCCCTGCTCTCCACGGCACACTGCAGCTGATCCGAGGCATGAAGACCACAGATGAGAGGTGAGCATGTAGCAAAAACACATGAGGAGGAAGGCAATTGGCAGCCCCAGTGGCGAAAAGGGCCTCTGAAAAGAGTGCATTCTGTGTGTGTGCCTGCTACAAGCTCACTCATCAGCCATGCTCTCTACACCATGGCAGGGCTGACTCAGGCAAGTCCTCGTTTTACCCACTTTAGAAAGATGGAGGACTGAGTCAATCCTGAGCTTGTGAGAATCAAACTGCCAAACTGCTGGCAGTTGACAGACAGCAGAATTAGCCCGCAATATGCATTCTAGCCACTTTGCCACCACAGCTCATGAATGGTGTAGTAATGGTAATTAACCGGTGGAACAACTTGCCTTCAGAAGTTGTAGGGGATTCATCACTGAATGTTTTTAAGAGGAGACTGCCACTTGTCTGAAATACTATAGGTATAGTATCTCCTGCTTGAGACGGGGGTTGGACTAGAAGATCTAATCCAGTCCCCTGCTGGGTGTGGAGCCTCCTTGCCTCTTCTTCCCCTGCAGACATCTGGAGTGCCCACCCCAACTACCACTCGTCCAGGTGCAGCTGCCGCCATCCGGTGGTCACCAGCCTGTTGATAGCCAGTTGGGCATGCCAAACTCAGGCCTTGGCAGAGAGGAGTGAGAGCTGTGGCTGCCCAGCTCCTCCTCCTGAGGAAGCATGCAGGGAGAAGTGCTGTCCAGCTCTGTAAGCCATAGTCCACTTGCAGAAGAAGGAGGAGGATAGAGGAAGAGGGCTGCCTGGGAATGGGTGCAGCACTGTCCACGGGGGAAATCTGACCAGCTGCAGCCTGGAAGGTGAACAAGAGGCCAGGGGAGCCCGAAGTGAGGCATCCTGGTGCACCCGGTCAGCCGGTGATGGGCTGGAAAGCACCAGATGGTGGCAGGTTCCCGATGTCCACAGAGGAAAAAGCACCTACGTGTGTCCCTGAGCATGAGTGTACCCCCCCACCAGGCAAGCGGAACCATGGCATCTGTAGCAGAAGAGTACAGGTGAGCAGCAGAAGGCAGGAGGAGCCCTGATCCCAGCACATCCCCCCCACTCTCCTCCCCCCTCAGAAGAGCTGTGAGGCTCAGGAGCCTCCCCCCATGCCCCCCCCAGAAGAAAACCATTGGGAGACACTCTTCTGTTTTAACTTTTTTCCCTTGTTTCTTTTAGAGTTTTCATCCTGCTTTCATGAGACGGTAGCATTTGGGAGGGGGTGTAGCTGTCCCTTTCCCTCCCAAGCCATCAGCTGAGCAAGACGCCCTCCTGCCCACTGCTGCACCAATCAGAGACCCCCTGGAACTCTCTCAACCCTGCCCAGCCCCTCCTCAGGAGCAACATTGAGCTGGCCACACCTACTCCAGCCATGCCCACCCAGTGGGCCATGCCCAACCAGCGAGCCATGCCCACCCAGCATGCCATGCCCATGAGGCATCTGGCGATACATAAGTGGGTTTTGGGTTGCAGTTTGGGCACTTGGTCTCTAAAAGGTTTGTCACCACTGGTATAGGATTTCCTGCCAGAGCAGGTGGTTGGACTAGAAGAACTCCAGTTCCCTTCCAACTGTATTATTATTATTATTATTATTATTATTATTATTATTATTATTATTATTATTATTATTATTATTATTATTATTATTATTATACAAATGGCTATCCAATCTCTTTTTAAGAATCTCCACTGTTGTAGTACCCACAACTTGAGGACCCAGATTGTTGGGGGCACTTAAGCTGACTTTGTAATAATGCCTCTTGAGGTGTCTGTGAAAGCCCTAATAAGCAGGCATATACATAGAATGAAGGCTCCTGCTAAGCTTGTAAGCCGCCCTAAGTCTTCGGAGAAGGCGGGATATAAATGGAATTTTTAAAAAAAAACTTCTGGAGGCAAGTCATTCCACTGATTAATTGTTCTCACCGTCAGAAAATTCCTCCTTTGCTCTATGTTGCTTCTCTCCTTGATTAGTTTCCATCCATGGTTTCTTGTCCTTTTTTCTTGGTGCTTTGGAGAATAGGCTGACCCCATCTTCTTTGCGGTAGCCCCTTAGATGTTGGAAGACTGCTATTGTGTCACCAAGCCATAATGGGATATTTTCCATGCTGAAATCCATAGTAAAAAGCTGTCATTTTAATGTTTGGAAACGTTCTTTTGAGTCCTGTAGAGCCTTAAATTTAATCTTGCTCTTTACACCATATGTACTTATTAGCATATTATACCAGTTGCTTAATATCTTCTTTTAAGAATATATTGGAATCTTTTGAAAAGGAAAACCGAGCTTTGCTAAAATGTTCACTTGTAGCGGCTGCAAATCCAGCTAGCTAAGATAACCCCCCCAGGCCTCAAAAAAAAACAGTGTTATGTTTCCAATAACAATATGCCTTAATTTCTAATTACTGCCTTCTTTTATTAGCAATTCTTCTGAGCATGACCATTTGTCTGGTTCTTTCAATGTTCATGTCTCCTGAGCTATCACTTCAAAGAAATTCCATCTTTTGTAAGTGAATAGTTGAATATGTAACCTTTTATTATTATTTTTTCTTCCCTGATGCTACAAGAGTAATGACTGTCAAATGATTGAGGTTGCCCATGTCTAACAAGTATTTGAAGCAAATACTGATACATAGAACATATAGTAGAATGACAAAGTTGGAAGGGACCTTGAAAGTCTTCTAGTCCAACCCCCTGCTTGAGGAGGAAAACTATACCATTTCAGATAAATGGCTGTCCAGTCTCTTCTTGGAAGTCTCCAGTAATGGGGCACCTACAACACCACAAAAGCACAGACTTGATATTACCTTACATGATATTATAAAACATCAGAGAGATTTTTTTGCAAAAAAGCTCTAAGTATAAAAGCGTCATGAAATTTGAAAAAAACCAAAAGGTACTGAATTGGTTCAAATAGATATAATTGGATTCAAAAGGTAATTTTCCAGCAGTGTATCACCATTAGATAAATCTCTCCACCACATAAACAGGCAGTTAGCAAGACTACCAAGCAATCACCACCCTAAGCAAGAGACAAATGTGATGGTACAGTAAATTTATCTACTTACAAATATTTTGTAAACTAATTCCTTTTCCCTTTTGATTGATTATGTGGCATTACATCATTCTTGGCTTCTAGAGATCACAGAGATACTTCCCTTGAGAGATGAGTGACCCAACATATTTATCAGCCTGTGATAGTCCCCACAAAATGTTTTCTGAACAGGTGTTTAAATCTTAAATTTAATTCTTAATTATAAAATTTAAAAAGTGCAAAATTGTTGACAACATTTGGGCTAAGAGAGAGCTTCTTTAGGAGAAAGTGCACCTCTGCCTCTTTAAAGCTGATGGGATCTCATTTTTCCTTAAAAGTTATTATCCATTTTCAGATCCAGCTGTATAAACACAAAACCAGTTTCCCCAAAGTGTCAGGTTGGACAGGAATCCAACCTTGAAGTGGCAGAACTCAATCTGCAATGCTCCAAACAATCTAAACTCATATTTAAAAAAAATCCTTGGTCACTATTCATGACTCTTTGTCCTATTGATACATGTAATAGAATACATAGAAATAATTTTATATATGAAGCAACTCACATAAAACTTGATTTATTGGTCTTCTTCCCTTGATATGTCTTCCTCCCTCCCTCCCTCCCTCCTCCCTGATAAAATTTGGTAGGGACTAGCCTGCCCATCCATTACAATATCAGAGAGAGAGAGAGAGAGAGAGAGAGAGAGAGAGAGAGAGAGAGAGAGAGAGAGAGAGAGAGAGAGAGAGAGAGAGAGAGAGAGAGAGAGAATAGTTAAACTATTGCATTTAAGCAAAATTAAGTACATTAAAGCTAAATAAAACATGTATTAATAAAGGGGACCACCAGAGGTATAGTAGTCAGAATGGTATAATCCCCGAAAAAGTCCTCTTCCAACCATCAGAAATGCTTTCATCCTAAGGCAGGGGTGTCAAACTCAACTTCATTGAGGGCTGCATCAGCATTGCGGTTGCCCTCAGGGGGCTGGGTGGGTATGGCCAGGGTGGGCGTGGCCTACTTGGTGAGCATGGCCAGCTCAACATCGCATCAAGGGTGCCTATGGGGGCCTGGGCAGGAGTCGGACAGATCTGATGGTCTTTGGTGGAAGGAGGGTCTCTGGGCCAGGGCCAAGGCAGTGGGGGCCGTTCCCTCACTGTTTCCAGGATGGCTTCGCAGGCCACATGAAACCACTTCGCGGGCTGGATCCGGCCCCCAGGCCTTGTGTTTGACATGTCTGTCCTAAAGCAACATAAAGGACTCTTTTCTTGATCTCAATAGCAGAAGAGGTCTTTTCTTTGACAAATTATTTTTATACATCATCCTCTTGATCAAAACTATCATTGCATTGCTAGATTTCATAATTACTAGATTGTGTTCCACAATAAGGAAATTGTTGGAAAAATCATATTTTTTGCCATTCCACACTTTCTGCTTCTGTACTGTGCAGACTGTTTTTCATTTCTACTGCCCAATATGTGATAGAATAACTCATATTGAAAACAATAAAGAATTTACTATCCTAAAAATAATGATATTTGAGGAATATTAATTGTGGTACTGGGCATTTTAGGACTTTGATCTGTTCCTAATGGGCTTTTTGTATTTAGCCTTCTAGTCAAATATTTTACATTTGATTTGGGTCTCAGGGATATTTTTGAGATTACCATAATTATAAATTGCTATGGGTGTATTGTATTTGGGCAGCATAGAAATCATTCCAATAAATAAATAGTCAGTGTTTTATTTGGTCCTGAATTTTATGGACTTATGCTCATTACCAGTCACATTGTGATTTCCCCCACCCCCTTGATCATGATGCATTCAGTGAAACCTAATTCATCTATTTATTCTCCTAGTACCATCCTCTGGATAGTTATTTCACTGCAAAAGTGTAGTGGACAATGTTTTCATCAGTGATTTTCAGTCATTTTCCATAGGTGATTATTTCCCCTGTAATTATTAAATCATCTGTGATTACTTCTACAGCTTAAAAAAATACCATAGATAAATAACAAGGGTAATAGGTATCTAGACAGGCATAATTTCATCTGTCTACTAACACAACTGTTCAGACCATACTTCAAAAATAAGTCAGTGTGTCTGATTTAAATATCAAAGTATATATATATATATATATATATATATATATATATATATATATATATATATATATATATATATATATATATATATATATATATATATATATATATGTTTTGGAATCTAGATGGACAACACAAATGCAAGATGGTGAAAGTTCTGGCATTGGTTGTAGTAACATTGACATTTCAAATTGTTCAGAACAGGTCTTCTGTGAAATGTCTCAAGAGCCACCCTCTTTCTATTCTTCACAAATACTATTATCCTGGCGACTTTACCATTGGTGGCATTTTTTCCCAGATTTACATATTTTCCAATCTATTAAACTTTGAAGAAGATCCTTCTTCTGAAGTATTTGATTTCACCAAGTAAGGTAGACCATGTTTCCCATTGGTTTGGAATTACATTATATTCTTAGTGAGCCAGTCTAACTAACACTAAAATTATTTCTCTGAATTCTTAGGAGACTTATTTGCAATACTTTCTTTCTAAGAAACTCTTCACTTTTCTTTTCCACAGGTATTATGTTTACGATATCAAATTGAGGGTTTTCATGAAGACATCAGTACATATAGGTGGTGATCATATATGTTAATCATCTCCTATTTTATATAGCTTTTATGTCATGCAAAAAGATTGCATTGAACAGCAGCAATGGAGCATATGACTTTAGACTTCATATGTTTTTGGGAAAAGACTCTACTGATTAGAGTGAGTTTTTCCTTCAGCGATACCATCATGGAAATGCATAACAAAGTTTCTTCAGAATATTTTAGAAATAATTAGAATTAATGTTTCTAAAAGTATTTTATCATCAACAAGAATTCTCCCCAAGGAAAAATATTGTTCTGATTTCTTATTTCATAATATTTTAGTTGATGCTTTAGCTATTAATACAATTGTGCCTGCTTATAACCTACAGTTTAATTTCTTTGGCAAGATGCCTCAGAACATTTGTTATCAAGCCAGGATGATGGTTTGAATATAAATGTGCTCCAACTATTTAAGACAACATTTGTATTGCTCCTTCCTTTCTGCTTCAGAATAATATGTTTCCCTATTCCGGTATCTATAATTTTGAAGACTATGCACAAACATTGCTTACATTCAGTAAAGAGACTTTTATATTTGAGAACAAGTCTGAAATTTGAAAAATAATTCTGCATTTATTGCTTGGCCTGCCAAATCCAATTTGATCACTAAATTTATATCTAGAATAACACTAACAGCAATGCAGACAACCAACTCCATTGGTAATAGGAACATTAAAATACTAGACCTGGAAAACTGCAACCAAGTTTGGTCACCATACTACAAAAAAGATGTTGAGACCTTGGAAAAAGTTCAGGGAAGAGCAACTAAGATGATCAAAGACCTGGAGACTAAAACATATGAAGAATAGCTGCAGGACTTGAGTTTAGCTAGTCTAAAGAAAAGAAGAAACAGGGGTGACATGACAGCAGTATTCCAGTATTTGAGAGGCTGATACAGAGAACAGGGGATCAAATTATTTTCCAAAGTACCTGAAGGCTGGACAAGAAACAATGGTTGGAAACTGATCAAAGAGAGAAGCAACCTGGAATTAAGGAGAAAGTTCCTAACAGTGAGGACAATTAACCAGTGGAACAGAAGTTGCCTTCAGAAATCATGGGCACTCCATCACTAGATGTTTTTAAGAAGAGAGTGGACAGTCACTTCTCTGAGATGGTATAGGTTCTCCTGAATGAGTGGGGGGCTGGACTAGAAGACCACCAAGGTTCCCTTCAGCTCTATTCTATTCTAAAAAAAATCTAGTTTAGATAATTATTTCTTGGTCTAATTATACAGACATTGTTTAATTTAATTTGGATTTGTGTAATTTTCCATATATATTGTTCTGGAATTCATTTCTTTGGCATTAGATAAATGTCACTTGACATTTAGAACAGTCTTTTAGAACAGTCTGCAAGCAAAGAAACTGTGACAGTCATCTACAAAATTGCTGCATTAGAAATCGTGTTAAAGCTTCATCTTTCCAGTGATTCTCCTGTAAGTCCTTTACTGTTGTGATTTTTTTTTGTCTCCTGGAAAACCCTAACACAGAATGATCTCTGTCAAAATAGCTTTTGGGGTCAGGTTCTCCTAGCCATGGAGCTAGATTTGATCACTAAATTTATATCTAGAATAAAATTAGCAGCAAACCAGGCAGTCAGCTGTATTGGTAATAAAAACAGTAAAAAAAAGAGTCTAAACCAAGCCTAGCTAATTATTTCTCAGTTTAATTATGCAGACATTGTCTAATTTAATTTGGATTGGTGTAATTTTTCCTGTATATTGTGCTGGCATTCACTTCTTTGGCATTATATAACTGTTGTTTGATTTTTAAAAGTGTTCATATAAAAATGCTGCAAACCAAGTGTCTTGAGACAGTTCCCTACAGAATTGCTGCATTAAAGGTTGTACTAATCTCATCCCCACTGAAAGCTTCATCTTTCCATTGATTCTCATCCAAGTTCTTTACTGTCAATTTTTTGTCCTCCTGGAAAACCATAGCACTGAATGACCTTTGCCAAGACAGCTTTTCAGGCTAGCCATGGAGCTAGAGATAAAGCAACAATTCAGCAATACAGTAGGTATATGATATAGGTCTCAAGTATTTCCCCATAGCCTAGGTGTTTGCAGGATAATAAAAATATACCTTTATGGCAGAAAATTACCTATCCAATATAACTTGTCTAACAGATTGTAGAGGTCCCTCGTTAGTGAGATTTAAGGTCTTGCCATTTCAAACATTTTCAGGAAAGTTTAACAATATACTGTAGCTTTTGCAGAGCAAACTTGTTTTTGTGATTGAAGGAATCTGATAACAGGCCCCACATTTCTTCAATCTCCTTTCTATAGCAAACTTCACAACTACAGTAACTAACAAACGTTCCATCTGTTCTGATGATGATCTTATTTTCTGGGTAGAACCTTAACTTCACCAAACAATGACCTTGCTAAATTTCTTAAAGTAGTGTTTTGTTTTGTTTTTGTTCAAGAAAGCATCAGGCTTTGGGGTTTATAGCTACAGAAAAATAATAATGTTATATTATATCCTTTTGACACACATGACTGATCACACTACACACTTCCTCAACAACTATTCAAGACATTTGGCAACATCCATGCAATTATAAATGTTTAGAATTGATTTGGATACTAACTAGACCATTCTCCCCCCCCCCCCACAAAGTGATAGGGCAGAGATTCAAACATTTAGAAATTCAATCAATCAGAATAGAGCTGGAAGGGACCTTATAGGTCTTCTAGTCCAACCCCCTTCTCAAGCAGGAGACCCTATGCCATTTCAGACAAGTGACTGTCTTCTTAAAAACCTCCAGTAATGAAGTACCTACAACTTGTGATGGCAAGCTGTTCCACTGGTTAATTATTGTCACCAATATGTACTTATGGAATTCCAATTCATAATGAGTTGTCTTTTCTTTCTGCCTTGTGGCATGAAAGTACAATCTAACAAATACAAATTCATGTATTTTATTCATGTCTTGAATTGAAACATGGTTCCTGTTTTATATTTTAAAGAAGACACATAGAACCTTTTTTTATTGTTATTGCAGCGTATTAACTCAGAACTACCAACATATTCTGGCTTTGCAGTTTGCAGTCAAAACAGTTAATGAGAATCCAAGCATCTTGCCTAATGCCACTTTGGGGTTCCATGTATTGAACAGCAATTTCCGTGCCAGATGGACTTATCGTGCCTCAGTTGAACTGCTTTCTACCCGGGACAGGTTTATCCCAAATTATAAATGTGATATCCAGACCAATATAGCCACTGTTATTGGTGGTCCTAACACTAATGTTTGCCATTTTATGGCAAGCATTTTATGCATCTACAAAATTCCACAGGTGAGTTGCCCTCATTCAAATAACAATTGAAAAAAAAGTATGTTTGTGTGTGTGTGGGGGGGGGGGTTATATGCTTTTGCCATTATTTAGAAAATAAAGCTTCTTTTAAAAGAAGCAAAAGAGACAGGGATGTCTTCTAAAGTGAAAACATTTACATTTTCTTACAATTCTGACTCATCAGTCAAAGCAACTAATGAGGTTTTTTTTATCTTTCAGCTGGTCAAAAACCACATGATATATTTTCATATGCTGAACTAAATGTCTGAATGTTTAACACATATTTTAAAACCAAAAACTTCTAATTATCCTCTAAAAAGGCACTTCTGTCCCTCCTTTCTGTCATTTGTGGTAATCAGAGACTACCTTAATGGTCTTCTAAATGATTGTGATGCCATAGACCAGCATTTCTGCTACTCGTTATAAACTTATCTAGAGTTGCCTATTGAGGAATGAAGTTGAACTATGTAACTTCAAACAACCCTTTCTGATTGATTGACTGATTGATTGATTATGCACTATTAAGTTGCTGTTGACTCACTGAGACCACTGAGACAGACATTTTCCAGGATGAACTGTCTCAATCTGGCCTACATGTCTTCCTAAACTCCATTCACTGATGCTACAACACAGTCTATCCACTTTGCTACTGATCATTATTTCTTTTTTCCCCTTACCTTTTCCATCATTATAGACTTTATAAGACAGCACCATGTGTCCCATTTAAGATGATTTAATTCTTGACATAGAAGTATGATTATTGTATGTTCCATTTTGGACTAGGGTGGGGGTATAATCAATAATATTCTTAGAGGTTCTGTAGCACTGATGATGCTACCTAGTTTGGATAATGAAGCATCTGCAAGAAACCAACCAAGCTCAGAAAGCACCAAGGATCCATCATTTCCATGTTGGCAAAATGTCTAGAATGCAGTACTGCAGGCTACTTTTGTTGACTGCTGGCTACCAGTATTTCAGCAATTTGATTCTCACCAGCTCAAGGTTGACTCAGCCTTCCATCCTTCCGAGGTTGGTAAAATGAGGACCCAGATTGTTGGGGGCAATAGGCTGACTCTGTAAACTGCTTAGAGAGGGCTGTAAAACACCGACAAGTGAAATATAAGTCTGAGTGCTATTGCTATTGCTGTTTCAATCTGAGCTACAAATATTTTTCTTTATTGGCTTTTTACCTCTAAAAGTTAACTGGCTGGTTGAATACTGACTTATTTTAACCCTCTGCTGTTCTCTCTCTCTCTCTTTCCCTCCCTCCCTCCCTCCCTCCCTCTACTTTGCTGCTTTGAATAAATCTTCCTTCTCCTTAGGAAAGTCATGACAGGCTCTTGGCCATTGAAAATGTTTTCATTTGACTTGATTTATATCTATATTGGACTTTATAGGAATTTTGCATGTTATTAATTTGCAAAAAGTTTGGAGCTTATTTTTTTTTTTAAAAAATAATAATTTTCTTTTAATTTTGGATAGAAATAGCCCAAAAAATATCCTCCCTACTTCTCTATCCATTTTATTACTCTGAGGAATATCACTTCAACATTCTTTGTTTACTGTCCTTAAAGACAACATGCTGTGGCTGGCAAAAAACTGCAGCTAAATTTTAAAAAGGAACTTAGTTTGAAATTGGCAGATTTGGTGAAGAAGACTTAAGGAAATTTGAATCTTAGACACTTAGAACTAACTGAATGGATAAATAATACAATTTTCCTTAAGAAAATTGAAGAAGATTGGGGCATGGATGTATTATATTTAGCTGGAAAACAATTTCATCTGGACTAATTTGGGAAAATCGATTGATTTTACAGAATAGATATAATATATTTAACCAAAAAACAACTGATAAGAGATGTTATTAAGAAACAAAAATATTTGATCCAGGATAAATTAGAGTTAACCATTGGGATGATGTGGGATAGATAAGAACCCATGGTAAATTTTCTATGAATTGAATTCAATAATAATTTTTTAACATAAGATTTTGAAATTTTAATCTTGTCTTTGTTGTTGTTGCTGTTCTAACTTTCAACTATTTGGTTATTGGTTATTAATATAGTAGATGGCAGGTTAATAATTTGCAAATAGGGTTAAATGTTTAAAAATTTTGGAATGTGTTTCAAAAGGGGAGAGAAACTAATATTCTTTTTGTAATATATTTTATTAATTTTTTAACATGGTCACCTTCATATTCGGTAAACAGTGTGTTCTCTGGGTTTACATTTAAAAAAAACATTTGTTAACAATTGGTTTGTGGTTTGAAGTCATTGTTGTTTGAATTGGTTGCAGCATTGGAAGGTATTTATATAATACCTCTTGAAAGGTATTTATTTTTTCTTGATAAGTTCTTTCTGCAAGTCTCTGATTTTTCATAGTGGTCAAGAATCAAAGTTTTCTTTTCTCTGCAAATAACTTTAAAGTCACAGTTTAGTAGATATTTATAATCCAAAAAGGTTCAAAAAGGTTTCCTGAAGTATATAATCCTCTCTTCTGCAACCCAAATTGTTTTCTTTTTTTGTCACAGCTGTTCTCTACTGTTATAGTTTGAAGTTCACAAGCACAGATTAGTTTTTTTCCAGATTTTGCCAAGTCTTGTATAAGAGCCATAGCTGTTAAAGTCTTTATCCACCATTAGATGTCAGCACCAATTTATTGTTCAAATTATCAAAATTGCCATTAAAATGAGAATCTTAACCCTTCAACAATTCCCAACTTATCCAAATTTAGGTTTTATATTAATTTCATTTCATTTCTGTATGTTTTGGTCCTCCATAAAAAGTTTAATTTGCTGCTTCAGTTAATAAAAGGGTGGGGCAAAAATCCCCCTCCTTCACATTCGGAGATTTTTTGATTCTTGGGAATTTTTTTCCAGGAAAGTTAATAAGTAGGATAGAGAAAATCAATGATATTATCCACATTCAAATGCACTGTTTACAATCAGCTTAAAGTTGTGCTTTTTGACTTCGGTTGCTTGTAGCTTGAGCTAGACTCTGAAGTTAGGCTAGCCTTTCTCTGTTGGTTTCTGGAAAGCTTCTTCTGGGCTGATCAGGTTGACCTCTCTGTAGTCTGTGGGACTTCCTTCCTTCTTTGCCACCTCTTTGGGATGGCTTCCGGCCCATTTAGGGTCCTCTAACAGGAAGAAATTCAGCCAGAGGGCACGGAGCCCTGAAATCTCTTGGCTGCTGCACTACTGTGCAAGACCAGATGTCCGGGTTGGAAACTAATATTATTGCAATATATTTACAGTATTCAACTAGGGGAATAACATGTGTATATGTCTTTGGGTTCTTTTTTTAATGCTAAAAGTCCTTTTTTAATGCTTTTCAATGTCTTGTTTTGGGTTTGGTTTTTGTTTGTTTCTGTAATAACTCTTTTTGAGTTTTATATTTTATTTATTTGAATAAAAAACACATCATAATATTCATCATTATTAATATTTTTAGTTTGCCTATGGTTCAGCTGCAATGATTAATGACAAATCCCAAGAGGTTTTCCTTCATCAGCTATTCCCAAATCTTGACCATCACTATAAGGGGATTCTCCAGTTATTGCTGTATTTCCAGTGGACATGGATTGGTGTGATATACATAAAAGATGACATTGGAGACAGCTCCGTGGCAAACATACTATCCATTTTTGCCCAGGAAGGCATCTGCTTTGATTTTGTAGAAACATTTCCACAAATAAGTTTTTCTTCAGAAATCAATCCAATAGCATTGGAAGGACTGAAGACCATAAGAATTGTTATGGAAAGGACAGCCAACACAGTCCTTGTATTGGGTGAAATTCAAAGTATTATGATTTTAAGAATTATGCTTCAGTTCTCCAAATTTCATGAAATACCAATGAAAGCAAAAGTATGGATTTTTACCGCCCAAATGGATTTCACATCACTTCCGCTGCTACGGAGCTGGGACATGGACTTCATCCATGGGGCTCTCTCCTTTGCAGTTCACACCAAAGAAGTTTTCGGCTTCCCTCAATTCCTTCGAACGAGAAAGCTTCCATCAGAAAAAGAAGATGGTTTTTCCAGGGATTTCTGGGAAGAAGCATTCCAATGCTCTTTCTCTCATTCCAATGTAGAAACAAAGTCAGGGGGAATCTGCACTGGAGAAGAGAAGTTAGAAACCCTTCCTGGGTCCGTTTTTGAAATGAGTATGACCAGCCACAGCTATAGCCTCTATAATACTGTTCATGCAGTGGCAGAAAGTTTGCATGTTCTGCATTCCTGGACAATGAACAGAAGGGCAATCAATGGAGATGGAGGAAGAGAGCTTGTCAATCTACAACCATGGAAGGTAACTTGTTATGAATACTAAT